>NC_056734.1:358696649-358804149 GCF_019279795.1 Protopterus annectens | reverse complement strand
TTTGTATGTTGTTTTTATTACTTGCATATCTAAAACATTTAGTTCTTTGATACATTGGAGCCAACAAACAAATCCTTTCTGTTCCCAGGAATTAATAAATGTGGAAAGTTCTTTGTGACTATAAATCGTGTTAAAAGATTAAACCAGATTTTTAAATCTATATTTGCATTAATAATTTTCCTAAATGAGTCAATGTAATAATTACTCATACGAGTTTTAGTGGGATTAGTTATGTTATATTGCATACTAATACATATGTGCCATGGCAAATTGTTTTTGTCTGTTATTTGAAATATTTTTGTAAATCAAATTCATTTATTGATATTACAGTTAATAATTCTTTCCAGTTTGCAGAGTAATTTGGACTTATCCAGTCTGAGATTGTTTTAGATATTGATGCTTTTATATATGTTTCTATATCAGGAAAGTTTAATCCTCCCTGTTTCCATGGTCTGATATGATGTATTACAGCTATTCTGTTTCTTTTGGGAAACTATAAAAAAATTATTAGGCATGAATTTATTTCTTTAAGTATATTCCTTTCTGGTAACAGTTGTATTGCCAAGGCTATATATAAGATATTGGGCAGTAAAACCATTCTTATTAACTGTAGTCTATCTTCAAATGTTAATATTATTTTGTTCCATTTTTCCACTGAGATTTTAATTGTGCTGATATTATTGTAGTTTTTTAGACTAATTCATTATTATCCTTGCATAACTCAATTCCTAGATATTTTAAGGTAGATTCTTGTTTCTCTATTATGTGATCCCCCTTAGTCTGCAGTTCTTTTTTTATTTAAAAAAAAAATTGATTTTGATTTGTTGAAATGGAGTCCTGAAGTCATGTAAAATTTGTCAATTAATATATCTAATTTTTTCTAATCTCTTTTGTATTAGATAATGTTAGTAATATATCATCAGCAAATAGCATTATTTTAGAATTTTATTGTTCATAAACATCTATTCCTTTGATTTTTATATTATTGCGAATTGAATCTGCCAATATTTTAATAGCCAGAGCAAATAGAATCCATAACATGGGACATCCTTGTTTAGTGCCTTTTGTTATATGTATAGATTTAGAGGAAAAATGACCAAACTTGACATACACTAAATTATTTGTATATATATATATATATATATATATATATATATATATATATATATATATATATATTCTTTAGGAGATGAAAAAAGGATGCAGAAATTTCACATAACATTAGGAATTTGAATAAATAGTCCCAAATTAGGGAATCAAAGGCTTTCCCTATATCTAAGCCAGTTATGAGTGTTTCTTTATTTTCTTTATTAACATAATCTATAAGAGAAATTATCATTTTAATATTGTAATGTGTGTGTCTATGATATATAATCCAGTTTGATCACTATTTATTGTTTTGAATAGTGGTATTTTCATTCTGTTAGTTAATATTGTCATAAATATTTTATAGTCATTATTTAATAATGATATAGGTCTATATGAGGTACAGAGGCTTGGGGATTTGATTCCCTTTAGGATTAGTGTGATTAAGGAATATATCCAAGAGGGTGGTATTAAAGCTTGTGACTGAATTTCTCATAGAGTTTTATAGAAGAGGGATAGTATCTTTGAAGGAAAAGTTTATATATTTCCATAATTATGCCATCTATACCTGGAGCTTTATTATTTTTACCCTCTTTTATTGTATCTGTAATTTCTTTGTAGGATATGGGTGTTTGCAGATCTAGTTTTCATTTTTCTAGAATGTTTTTATTTTAAAACATTTTTCATCTAGATTTAATTGATTGATATGTATATTTTCTTTTTGGAAATGTTCCATATAGTTATTTCTGTAGGCATCAAGAATGTCACCTATATCCAAGACATTTTTCCCTTTCTTTTAATGGAAGTTACTTTTAATGTTAATAGCTTTTGATTGTATTTTGATTCTTGTGATACATTATGTAGATATTTGGGAGAAGTGGCCAAGGTATTAATTTTTAGTTTTTCTAAAGCTAAACTAGTTTTTTTGTGTTAGAATTTTGTTGTATTTAGTGTTTAAGACTTCTACTTTCTTTTTCATCTCCAAATTTACTGACAAAAGTTTGGATTGTAGATCTAATAATTCAGAATCCCATTCTCTGATTTTTTTAATACCAAGTTACGGTTTTACCATATATGCAAGCTTTTAATGAGTCCCATATCATTATTTTATTTATCTCTGTGGTGTAATTAATACCTAAGTAGAACTGTAATTCAGATAATAACCAGGGTTTGAACTCTTTAATTTTAGTTATATATGCGGTGGTGGTGCTGCGGTAGCGTTGTCACCTTACAGTAAGACGCTGTCCGGTTCGGTTCTCAGCTAGAGCGTCTTCTGCGTGGAGACATGCATGAATGGGCGTACCTTCATTGAAGGTTGTGCATCAGGGCTGGTAACTCGGCATGTAAAAATTAACTACCAATCATTAGCGGACCGGAGTTCCGCTGTGGCGACCCCTAACCGGGAAAAGCCAAAAGACACAACAACAACAACATGCTAGAATTCTGGAGTTAAAGATTAATGGTTTGTACCCATTTTGAAGTGTTAGTATCAATGAATTGTGGTCTGAAAAGGGGCAGGGAGTGATTGTGAAATTAATGATTTTAGAGTGTAAGTCACGGGCAGCAAATATTTTGTCTTTTCTAGTTTGGGTACCAAATCCATGATCTTGATGGGAAAACAACAACGATTTATCTTCTTTAAATTTGAAAGTATCTGCAAGATGAAATGATTCTACCCACTTGTTTAAAGCTTTTGCTACAGCAGATGTACGCAGCGGTCTTTTATTTGTAGTTTCAGAAATATCACATATACAGGTAAAATCTCATCCTAATATGAAGTTGCCTTTATAATTATTGGAAATGAAATCCAAGTATTTTTTAACAGTTCCAATGCCTGGGAACCAGTATAGATTGGGTAGGGTCCATATTCTGTTATTATATTTAACTATTACTAATGCCATAAGGCCTTCTTTATCTTCATACTTATAAATGATTTCTGGGTTTCTCACATTTGTTTTCCATAAAATTATTACCCCTTTTGTCTTTGTCATATAAGTGGATTGTGCCAATATCATATATTCCTTAGGATTCCATTTGTAATTGTCATTTGTTTTGAAATGAGTTTCTTGAAGGAAGACAATTTGTGCTTTGTTCAGTTTTGAATATTTCAGTAGATTTGATCTCTTGCTAGGATGGTTTAAGCCATTGGTATTTAAAGATTAAGTTAAATCTATCTTACATTATTTAGGCTATGTCTTTTTTTTGCTTTATTGTGACTATTAAACATTTTCCTCTGATAACTATAAAGTATATGTTTGAGCTTTTAAAGGAAATTATCAGTTTTATACTTTGAGTGTTTACCAATAAAGTAATGTTTTGGTCAGGCATACGAAAAATGTTTTTGTGAAATAAATTTAAATTAATAAATGTTAACAAAACTAAGATCTGCACTAGCCATGGAATGAAAATCATTCCTAATCTGATGAATAAACATATGTCCATCAGATTATCACTCATACCTTGACAATCCAGAACATCTACATTCCATAAATTGAATTATCATGTGGAGAATATTTGTAATAAGAATAAGCAATATTTATATTATTTTGAACAGACATAGTACTATTGTAGATTACACAGAGTTCTAATACAATATAAATGCCTACTTATTGTATAAGCAATTAATATTTACATGAAAGATAGATGACAAGCAATTCAATCATTTTAAAGTATGATATATCATACATAAAACCTCAGTAAAAGATTATAGCACACAGTTATTTAACATATTCACCCTTATTGATGAAGTCTTTCAAAATGTATTACTTAATATAAATAGATGGTAATAATATTTATACCTAATATGTATAATACAGTGTATTTTACTGGATATATCAGAAGTTATATTTCATTGTTTGCCAACATTTAAGTAATCACTTTGTTGCTAACTTACTCAAAGCATCAAGTTTGTTTTATGTGAGCATTGATGAAAGTTACTACATTTTAATTATCAGTGCATCCCTCTTCCCCCCTATTTCCTACACATAAGGATTTTCATATCTGTCATTTCTTATTATAAAATTAGTGAAATTATAGGTTAAAAACAAAAAATTCAGTTATTGTGATTAATGATTACAAATTCCCTTTCCATATTTATAAATTGCCATTTTATGGCATATACTGAAAGTTTTTAGATTTAAATGGCTACATTCTATTTTGTATTATTAGGAAAGGTTAAACTTGGTGATTATTGTCAATTTAATACTATTTGTTCAGAATGTGATTGTTACATTCTGAGACATTCTTAGTTCAGGCTTCTATTGTTTCCCTTGAACAATTTTGTCAGTTTGATGTCATGTATAAAACATTAGTTACCTTGGTAACAGCGTAAGTATTATGTATGGTCAAGATGAGTTACAAAACCACAATTCAAGTTAAAGCAATTATATGACTTGTTATGCACATTTACTTATATGAGAAAATCATCATGCTTCCACTTGATGTTCAATATAGTGTATGTAATTTATGACAAGTTAAAACAGTACTGTTATTATACACAAGCCCATGTTATTAAACTAAATGTCTAGGGTCAATTCAATACTATTTGTTCAGAATATGATTGTTACATTTTGTGGCACTTCAAGTTCAGGTTTCTATTGTTTCTCTTGAACAACTTTGTCAGTTTGATGTCATGTATAAAGCAGTAGTTACCTTGGTAACCACTTAAGTATTATATATGGTCAAGATGGGTTACAAAAACTACAATTCAAGTTAAAGCAATTACATGACTTGTTATGCATATTTACTTATATAAGAAAATCATCATGCTTCCCCTTGATGTTCAATGTAGTGTATGTCATTTATGACAAGTTAAGACAGTAGTGTTATTATACACAAGCCCATGTTATTGAATCCTGTCTTTAATATGTAAATTCAGCAGACTGCTTCATATTATATGCCGATTATATATTTTATGTCTAAATTTACTGAAATCATACATTACATAACTATTGTGTGTGTGGTTTTTTTTGGCTGTTGCTTAGTTATTTGAGAGACCACAAGCTGTAATGCTTATTCTTATTATTAGCTCCTTCCAAGCATGTTTATACAGGCCATAGACTTTAAGTTATGAGACCCTTCTAGTTTCTTATTTTTTATAAGTATATTTCCATCCTTACATACACATATATCAGTACTTCAAGCATGGGCAGCAATGCCCATCCAGTTTTGCCAGAATACCATTCACTAGTTCATGCAATATGTTTCCAGGCTGTCCTTAAAATATCCAAACCAATCTTTGTCCTGTTCCATTTTATCAGCCTGTTCCATGCAGTGGCCACTTTACCAGTGAGCCACTCGACACACCTTCCATTCCCACAGATATTTCCACAAAGGAAATCTGATGACTCTCTAGCACTTCCTGGCAACCCCAAACACCCCTAGAATCAGCTATCCCTATATGCCCAACACATCCGAGCAAGCTCACTGCATAGGATACTACACAAGACCAACTGCTCTTAGTCTTTCACAATAACTCAGACTTCCACTCTTATGTAAGTCCTTAATGTGTTTGGACTAAAATATATTTTAAATATAAAATTGTGCTTATTATTTTATTTTTTTTATCAAGAAACAACTTAATGAGCTAAACAAAGTGTTGGGAGACCATCAATATGTGTACATGTGGTTTAAAACAGCCCTTTTATTATGTGTGTGTGTGTATATATATATATATATATATATATATATATATATATATATATATATATATATATATATATATATATGTATATATATATATTTTGTTAAACCAAAAACATCATTGCCAAAAATCATCTCGGAGGCTCCTCAGAGCCTTTAAGCATTATTGTCACTCTGCCTCCATTACCATAGCAACCTGGGAGTGCCTGTTTTTGTTAGTGTGTCTGTGTACTGCATTCCAGAGGCTCACGATGCACCTGAAGTGAAATTTCACTTCACTGCAACTTCAAGCATAAATTCCCACCCTTTCAATGAGGCAGCAGCCAGGAAAATAACGGAGTGCAAACAGATCAAAAAAAAAAAAACCTCCGAGCAAGTCACCACAACAAGAAATAACACATTCTTCCAGCCTTCCCACCTCTCACTCAGCAGATGTATAAACAAACTGTTCTCTTCCAGAATATCCCATATCATAGTTTTATCCACCCCCTTCCTCTGGATCCAGGCTAAAACACCAAATGTCTCTTCCTAATATACAAGCATCAGTAAACCTCGATCACAAGCCGCAACCCACAGCTTCCCAGAGATGTAAACTGCAACATACAACAGTTGCCAGACACAGCTGCATCCACACACACCATGTCAGGCTTAATCAAACCACACTGAAAGCTATGATATCTGCCATAACTGATATTAACTATGTTTAGACAGAATAATAATGACATTTGTACTAGCTTCCAGACACAGCTGCATCCATGCACACCATATCAGGATCGATCAAACAGCACTTGTAGCTGTGATACCTGCCATAATTGATATTAACTATATTTAGACAGAGTAATGATGACATTTGTACTAAGAGCTTGCTACTATTATTCAACCAGGAAATACATGACATTTCTAAATCATACTTTAAGTGAAGAAGGCATTAGTCTCCATGACAGCATTTTTTTTTCAAAACACTCTACTGTTACTGCTATTATATATAGTGTTAATTTGTTATATTTTAGTCTGAACTCTGATGAATGGTGCCTTGTTGAATTAGTTAATTAATTAATTACTTAAATTATTATAAGTAAAATCAATGAAAAATGAACAAGATAAGTATTCATTGAGTTCAAGTAGGGGACTAGAAACGTCTATGTTTGTATTATATGTTGCTTTGTTTGGCTTATATATAATGTAAAGAGTAACCCATCTTGACCTACCTTTGTTTGTGAAGAATTATTGGACTCTTTGAACATTCTGAATAAATCATTACTATTTCTCAATTGTTTAAAAAACCCTCTTTTTTAAATAAAAACAGATGACAAGTGATGTACCATATCAGATGATACTTTGAGAGATGTGGTTGTAAGAGTTATTTTTTGGGACAGCTATCTTGGAATGATTTTTTTGTTTCTTCTTTCTAGCATCAGTCCAAGGATTTGTTTCTTTTATTCTTTTAAGAGTAGGGGCCATCATTCCATTTCTTCTGGAATAGACACTATGTTGTTGTTTTTAATGAATATAGTAGCTACTTCTAAGTCATTAAGGTTCTCATCTCATTGGCAAAAAGTATTTTTATCTTGGCTGGAAAGTCCAGTTGTGCTTTAATGTTGTTTTGTTTCAACAATTTTATTGGCCAGACTTTTTCCCTTTGTTCTAGTATTCTGGAAGATTAATCATTGTCAAACCTTTTCAGGCTTTGATTGTATTTTAAGGGTGATTTTCTCCAAGCAGATTTTAATATTAGTTCCTTGTTCAGAAATGAAAGAAATTTTATAACTATTGATCTAGGCGGAGTATTTGTTGAGTTAGAAATAGGTTTCCTCAGTGCTGTTTGTGCCCTTTCAATTCCAAATGAAAGTCCCTCTTTAAAGTCTAAAAATTCAAGAATCCAGGTTGTTAAGAATGAAATAATGTCTTCACCTTCAGTGTTTTCAGGCAAACTAAAGATTATTATGTTGTTTCTCCTTTCCCTGTTTTCTAAGTCATCTATTTTGTTAAGCAGCCATGTATTCTGTTTAAGCAGAAATTCTTTTTGGAATTCTTCCTCTTTGAGTCTCCATTCAATGTAATTTAGAGAAGTCTCTATATTTGTTATTTTTGTAAGGTGTTGCTGTAATAGTTCCTTAAGAGTATCAGTATATGTTTTTGAGAATTTAATTTGAAGTTTTCTAAGTCATTTTTAAAGCCATCCATCTTCAAAGATAGTTCCTGTAAGGTAGATGTCATCAATTGCAGTTCTTTTTTCAAAGCAGCATCTGGATGAGAATTCCTTGATTTATTCATATTCAGTGACTCATTATATCTCCAAGTTATTTGACAGGAAAATTTTTGTATATCTCCACCAAAATTGATATATATGTAGTTTAGTAATTTATCTATAGATTTCTGATGTTTTAAACTTGAAAATAATAAAAAATTTCCTGTATTATTATACTAGTTTATGGAGCTCTCAAAATTCACTGCTCTCAGTTGGCCATCTAGCACAATTATATTTCAGTATCATTCCTCTACAACTAGTTTTCCCTTTTTCGTGTATGTGTGTGTGTGTGTGTGTGTGTGTGTGTGTGTGTGTGTGTGTGTGTGTGTGTGTGTGTGTATATATATATATATATATATATATATATATATATATATATATATATATAAATATATATACACCTATACCTATATAGAAAGATATACATATAAAGATGTTAAGGGGAAGATAGTGAGGGTGGGAAAATTTTCTGGGGGCTCTGTATCAATAATTGAGGAAGAGGTAGGAGGGAATCTAGTAACAGACTGGGGAATTCTTCCAAATGTCTACTTTACCATTTTGAGAATCAAGCACTGATCAGCCAAGGCAGGCCAGAGGGTAGAGGAGGAAACAGCCGGAATCCAGCAGATCCTTATTGGAATGCCCCAGAGAGGAGGAAAGAACTCACGGAAGCCGAGAGGCTAAGAGGTAGGGATTTCAGTGGAATCATAACCTGTTACAGGTAATAAGGCAGTTATGGTTGAAGGTGAAAATGTCATTGATGAGGCTGTGTTGTAAGTGGTATTTGAGGGAACTGAATGAGCTTGATGTGGAAGAACGAGCATGGTTACAACTTTTGACCACTGGGGATAAGTCTGGCAATTTAGCAGTTCAGGGGCAGCAACAGCTGAGTAAGATAGGTTTAGATATCTTGGAACATAAGGGTGGTTTGCTTCAACTTTTTTCTGGGACAGAAGGAGAGGTGGAACAGACTTCTCCAGTGCAGTTAAGGCATTATCAGATAGAGTTACCAGGGGAAATTAGTGTAAAGTATTCATTATGTCACACAGTTCACTTATTGTTAAAGAGAAGCTATGGCAGGGGGATTCTATGGATTTACTTGATTTGTTGGATGCAGATGAGGTGCTGAGGATAACAGTGACAGACAGAAGTACCTGCTTCTAAAGGTGGCCTTGGGTGCCTTGGGTAAACAGAGGATGGTGCATTTTCAGGCTGGATCATGAGATAATTTGGTACTAAGTTTTGTTTATTACATGGTGATAGTAACTGAAAAGTAGCCATAGCAGGCTTTGCCACTTCTGGCATATATCTTGACCATAAAGGAGGTACAGCAAGGGTGGTAGTGCATGGATGTGGTATGATCAGAAGTTCAAAAATGTAAAAGCAGTGGACAGCTCCCTGAAGTGAGATTGTAGATGCGTGGATATGTGGCTGGGTACCATGATAGATAAAGTTGGTGGTAGTACCTAAAGAGATGCAAAAAGTGGGGTGGATGGTTTGAGAGTTTGTTGTGCTTTTTATACTGGGAAGTGTACATGGCCAGTGTGTAGGTTCACTCAAGCATGTTCTTACTGTGGGAGTGGTGCATAGTAGTGCAAGATGTTTCAAACAAAAGGAAGGGAAACAGTCTGCTTCTCATGTGACAAGTGTTTTAGAAGGGGTGGGGGGGTCAGAGTGGGAGCAGAGGTGTACCAGATGGGTAGAATAGAGTGGGTGAGTTAAATAGGAAGGGTCACAGGAGTATTAGGGCAACCTGAGGTCCTTGGCCCTTTCATGGGGGAGTTGGAAGAGTGGTTAACGCACTCTCCTATTAGAGTGGAGGTGCTGAGTTCTCATCTACAGTATTAACTGGGATAGAGAGTAGCAAAGGAGTTAATGTAGTTTTCTGGGGGTGGGTATTTACTGTTCAGTCAATGGTGGGGGGAATAACTGGGTATGTCAGAACCTGAAGTCAGTAAAATGTAGAGAAGAGTTGGTGCACACTTTGCTGTTGAAGGATATTGCTAAAGGTAGGGTTATGGACCCCTTTGATGAACATCATTTTAGTTTCTTTAGACCATCACTTTTAGGTTTGGTGCCTTAAAAGAAACCAGGGGAATGCTGGTTTATCCATCACTTATCATTTCCTGCAGGAGAGTCAGTGAATGATCATATTGACAGGGGCTTGGTCAAAGTCCAGTATGCATCCGTGGATAATACTTTCAGAGTTATAAGGTCCTTCACTGACCCACGGATGGTTAACCTGGCTATTAAATATGCTTTCCATCTCTTTCCAGTCAGAGAGCAGGAGTGACCCAAGCTGGGAATGACCTTGCAAGAGAAGTTTTGTTTGGACATGGCAGGCCAATGACTTGTGCAGTGACTTGTGCTACTTTTGAAAAGTTTAGCTCTGCCCTGCAAAGGTTTTGGATAAAACATAATCTGGGGTGTAAGGGAGTTCATTATTTGGATGACTTTCTCTTTGTGGATGAGGGGAAGGAAGGTATGGCTGCTGCTTTGTCTAGATTTATGAAGATTTCTGAAGAGTGGGAATTCCTTTAGCAAAAGATAAGTAGGAAGGGCTGAAATGTAGGTTTTCTTGGTGCTTGAAGTAGATGCAGAAGAAGGGTTATTTAGGCTTCAATAAGAGAAGTTTGAAAGACTGATGGATAAGATTCTAGCTTGGCTAGGTGTTGAGAAAGTTCAGGTGGGGGATGCAGTGGAACTTCTGGGATTCTTAATTTTTGCTTGCATAGTTGTGGCCCCAGCAGAGCTATTTACAGAGCTATAATAAATTTGCTGGGAGGTGAGGTTAAAAAAAATCATAATGTGAGACCGAACAAGTTGGTTAAGGAAGATTTTTGGGTTTGTGAAGTCTTTCTAAGGAATTTTATTTGGTAATGATGTGACAATCATCATCATCATCAACCTCTTTTTTCCCATTTCCTACATGGTGTCACGGTGTTGTGTTAACTGTCACCATCTCTCTCAATTCAGTGCCACATTCCTGCTTTCTTCAACACTCATGACTGAATGTCACAGATCTTCTGTCACACAATCCATCCACCTCTTTGCTGGGTGCCCTCGTTTCCTCTTGTCTTCTTTCTGTCTGTCCCAACTCTTCTTCAACAGATTGTCTTCTGCTTTTCTGCACATGTGCCTGACACTGTGATCTTTTCCTCTTGATGTTTTCTGCAATCGGAGCTACTTTGGCTTCTGCTATGTCCTCATTTCTTCATCTGTCCCACAGTGTGCATCCTACCAGCCATCTCAGGCACCTCATTTCCATCATCTCTACCTTCCTCATCTGCTCTGCCTTTACTGCCCAGATTTCTGTATCATAAAATAGTACTGGTCTCACCACTGTTTTGTACTGATTACTTTTCACCTTCTTTGGCACTCTTCTGTCATACACTGCATCTGATAGTCTACAGCAGTTGGCTGCAGCCCTGCTGATTCTAGCTTTGACATATTCATTCGGACTTTCCTTCTCTCAACCACCCGTCGGAGATATTTGAAGCTGTTAACCTGTTCCACTGTCTTCCCTTCTATCTCAATCCTCAGCTTCTTCTGATATCACCAATTTGCTGCCATTACCACTGTCTTGTTTCATCCCATGTGCCTTCAGTTTTGCCTTCCATTTCCCTATCCTTTGCTGAAGCTCTTGTTCAGAGTCTGCCTGTAATGCCACATCATCTGCATGCAGCAGCTTTGTTGATCTGTCTGCTTCGACCTGTTTTCCAATGTAATATATCAACAGTATGAACAGCAAGGGGCTCAGAGCTGAACCCTGATGCATACCCACTCCCACTGGAAACCCCTCGGTTAGACCGAACACTGTTTTTATGTGAGTCATTAGGTCCTTGTACATAGCCTGCACTAATTCTACCAACATTTTTGGGACTTTGAACCACTGTAGAACTGCCCAAATCAGCTTTCTTGAGACATTTCATATGCTTTCTGCAAGTCTAGGAATGCTCAGTTGGACTCTTTCCCTATCTCTAGCTTCTTCTCAACTGTCTGTCTCACTGCAAACATTGGGTCAATTATGTTGCGTCCTGATCTGAATCTGATCTGCTCATCTCCCATCTTACTTTCAACTACTTTGTGCATCCATTTATCAATCACCTTCTCCAGAACTTTCATGCAATGTGACAGGAGTTTGATACCTCTGTACTGTCCACAGTTGTGGACATCCCCTTTGTTCTTGTACACTGGCACTAGTATGCTAATTTTCTAGTTATTTGGGATACGTCTTTCTCTCCACACTGCTCTGAGTGCTCTCAGGAGCCATTTCTCCCTTATCTCACCCAGCATCTTTATCATATCTGCTGTGCCTCTTCTGAGCCTGTTGCTTTCCCATGACTTTTTCCTTAGTGCTGTTCTTAATTTTTTGATGGTTGGCTCCTCTTCTTCTGCCATCGTAGGCTGTGTCTGGGGCAGTACAGCTTCGGTGGGGTTTTCTTCATTCAGAAGCTGCTGGAAGTACTCCTTACTTCAGCCTTTGATGTCCTGTGGACTGGTTAGCATGTTGCTGCTGGCATCCCTTATGAAGGGTGTTTGATTATCTTCATTATCTTTCTATCTTCTTTATCTTTCTATCTTCTTTATCTTTCTATCTTTGCCCTGCAACCTGATGCAGGTTTTTCTGTCACTTACTGAATCACTTTCCAGAAGCTGGTAGAGTGCCTCTGATGCTCTGCTCCTTGCTATTGCAACTCCTTTCTTAGCCTCCTTGTTAGCCAACCAGTATTCCTTCCCAGCCTAGTTTATTTTTTTTCTATTTCCCACTTTTTCCTGCATTCCCTCTTTCTTCTGATGACTTCCTGAATTTCTGCATTCCACCACTAGTTTACTTTGTGTACCTTATTTCCATAACTGGCTTGGCCATATATCTGTTCTGTGGTCCTGCCACATGCTGTTTTGAGGCACTACCATTCTTCCTCATCTCCACCTGTTTCCTCTTCTTCTTGAGGTGCTGTAGCACTGAGTAATTCTTTGAACCGTGGTGCTTTCTCTCCAGTTAACTTCCAGATCTTCCAGCCTGGTCTCGGTTGATCTTAAGGTCTTCTTGGACCACTGCTTGTAGCTGATTGTGGCAACAAGTGGTTTATGCTGCGGACCAACTATTTCACTGGGGATAACTTTGCAATTACTGATTCTACCCTAATGCCTTTCCCCTTACTAGGAGGAAGTCTACCTAAGTTACATCTTGACCACTTGTGTATATGATCTTTTGATTGTCTCTCTTTCTGAACCATGTGTTGGCTACTATCAAGCCATTGCCAGACAGACGTCTTGAATAGTCTCTCCTTCTTTTTTCCTGTTGTCCCACCCATGTGGACCTAGGCAGTCCTGATATCCTGTTCTGTCTGCCCTGATATGTGCATTCAGATCACCCATTGTCAACACCAATTCCTGTTGTCCTGCTTTATCTAGTAAGTCCTGCAACTGCTGTCTGAATGTACTCTTCTCTTCACTATCACAACCCTGCTGTGTGACATAGGCTGAGATTATGAATACTGTCTTATCATTAGACTGAAGTCTGATTGCCATGAGTCTGTCACTAATTCTGATGACATCCCTGATGTGAAAAGATGACTGGATATCACTGCATGATCTTCAGCTATACAGAGATGTGGCTGGAGGTTTGGCATGGGGACATATTTTCAAAGTTAATGGTTTTTAGCCAGATGACCCAAGGACTGGTTAGGGAATTTGAAGAAGAGCATCATGTTTTTATAGCTGATGCTGATCAAAAGTCATGAAATGGTTAAGGAGAGGGTAGTGTTGCCTTCGGACAATGTCTCAGTAGTTAATACTTTGGTTACAAAATCATCAAGGTCAGTTGTGGTTCAGCTATTATTAAAAAAAAGTTACCCTCTTATTGTTTGTGTATAAACTTGAATTTCGCAGCTAAACATTTACTGGGCAGGTTGAATGTAATTGTTGACAACTCATCTTGCTTTCAGTTCCACAGGTTCTGGACAGTAACACTAAAAGTGGAAAACAAGCTGGTGGTGCTCCTGGGGATGTTTGAGCAATTAGCAGGCTATAGTTGGTTGGTCAGTGCAACAGTACTGGGATAGATCAACAAAAGAGCTTATAGTGTGGCCTTAAGGGAGTTTTCATTATTTGTGAATCAATTGCTGGAAAGATAGAGATAGAGAGGTATTGGTCATTGTGTTCATGTTTGAGGTATTTGATGTGCAGTTGGAACCCTGGAAAGTGCAGTTAGCAGCTTTGGGGCAAGTTGGACTGGACAAAGAATTGGATTGCAGATAGGATGATTAAAGGCTGGTGGAATTTGAAAGGACTATAGGTAGATAGGCATTTACCTTTTAGTAGACAGATGCTGAAATTGGTTTTGAGGGGTTTGCACATGGCTTCTAATTTGATGAGGGGGTGCGTGATGTGGCCTACCTTGATAGTGTTCTTTCATATTTGGAGCATTCAGTTGAGTGAATTGTTGGGTGCATTAACATGGAATGACATGCAGGTTGTGGATGGTTCAGTGCTGATTTGGCTGGGGTGTTCAAAGACAGACCAGGCTGGGGAATGTTACCAGGTCAGGCTAACAAATGATGTAGATAGGGTTATATGTTCAGTTTGGCAGGGAAAAGTGTGGTTGAAGTTACTGGGGATTTAAAGGTGCATTAGTTTTTCAGTAAGGGTCCGGAGTGAATGTTACAAGTGGTCATACACTGATTTTACAGAGAAGGCTTACATGTTAGTGGAAAGCTAGATTATACTCTTATATTATGTGAAAATGTGCTTGTCTGAATATATGGAGCCTTCCTTGTTATATTATACTCTGACATACAGGTAATTTCTCCTGTTGAACTGTGTCTTTACTATAATTATACTGTTTCTTTTTTCATCTGATATGCTAGATTGTACTTTTATATTATGTAAATCTCATATGTCTGAATGTATGGAGCTTTTCTCATTGGGCCTCCGCTGAAAATGGGCATATACCCAGTCGGACTTTCCTGGTCAACAAATATAAAATAAAATAAAATATTTTTTCCATTCATTTAGATTTGGGAGTCCTTTGGACATGGTGGATGCAGGTAAGTTCATTAATTTTATTAAAATGGAAGGGTAGGTGGATGTGGATACCTTTAGAATGTATGCTAGGTAGTTGCATTTTAAACTGTTATTGGTGTGGGGGTTCATTTTGTGTTTGCCAGTAAGCAGTGGTTAATGACTGAAGGACACTCATTCATTTATTGGGCTGAGAGGTGTGTTGCAGTGAGTCCGGATGATCATTTTTCTAGGTTTAGATGAAAAAATGGAGTGTTACCTGGAAAGGTTTGATGGGAATGCAGTGGTTACAAGTATTGCAAGTTGTTTAGAGAAAATGTTTGGAGGTAATCCTGAAGTTATTGTAATTTATTTGGGTGGGAATGACTTGGCAGTCAACCCCAAAAGGAGGCTGTTGGTGTGGATCTTGAGGGATCTGGTTTTGTTAAATCAGTGGTTTCCAGTTTTAAAGTTGTTTGGTTGGCTATTATTCCCAGGTTAATTTCAAAGTGGAGGTGAAAATCTTTGTAATTGAGACTGCTAGATATTGTATAAATCACAGACCGTCTGGAGGGCTGTTACTGGGACACTGGGACTTTAGGGATGATGATTGAGGGTGGTACAGGAATGATGGGGTTCATCTCAGTGAAATAGGGCTGGATCTTTTTAACATCCACATGTCACTGCTACTCATAGATATTGCTGAGAGTTTTGAGATCTAGTTTATGGCCAGAAAAGGAAATGGAGTACAGGCTATTGTGAAGCAGCCTGGTGGGTGGGCAAGGATGTTGTCCTTGGAGGCTACTCTGCCAATATCTCCATTCCCTTTCTTTGGTGGGTGCTTGAAATGCATGTGAGTGGTAATGATGCTGTATGGAATTTCAGTGAACATTGAGTTCTGCTGCTTTCTGGTGGTATTGAGTAGCTGAGCAGTGGTACATGCCTACTAAGTTGTAAAGTTGCAACATAGCAGGGAAGTTGCAGTATGGTTACCATTTCTTGATTATTGGTTTTATGGTTATGCTTATTATTACTGATCATCAGTATCATGGTAAAATGTTTTATTTATTATTATTATAATAAGGTGGATCCCAAAGTCATTTTGTCAAGGGGAAGGGTCATGGTGTTCATAGACATTTTTTTGTTTGTTTGATTCATTGCTGTCTTTGCTTTATTAGCACTGCAAAATAAACTACCGATACATTATCCCTGCATTTATGTTGATTTGTAAACACACATGCATAGCTTACTGCTTCTTCGTATTTTGTTTTTTTTCTTGAACGCTCTTCTTATTTTATATCTTTAGTATTATAAACCACTAAACACATTATCTTCCTGCTTAATTCCCTGTTCTCTTGGCTACATTGCTCTCTTTAAACACCTTTTAGAAACATTGTCTATGCATAAATGGTGGAAAAAGGGTCATGACTTATTCTTCTTTAGCTGCATAAATGAGTTGCTTTTTAATGGATTGTTTTCAGACATGTCACAGCCCTTACTGGTATAAGAGAAATAAACATACAAGGTTGCTCTGTACAGTGAGGTGCAGTGCTTTTAGGTGCACTGCTACAACACAATGACTGTGTTTAACACAACAAAGTTATCAACATTTGTGGAATGGTGCCACTTCCTATGATGGGCAGCTTGCTGCTTTGGAGTATGATTCTGTGTGACATAAATTCAAACCTTTATTACAGAAGTATGATGTGTGTACTGAATTGAAATAGATTTTTTTTACATCTGCAAATACACTTGTGAGGTTATATAAACCATTATTATTGAGCTTACATGGAATTGTATGATGCTGAGAGGACTGTCTTTCTAGAAAGTTATTGTAGTAACTATAAATTAACAGTTACACAACCGTTGGAACCAAATTCGCAAAAGGGCAACTGTAAAACAAAACTAATCAAACTAATCATAAGCACCCCATGAACACAACCAGCCTCCTTTATCTAACATTAAAACAGTTAAGTACTTTCATCCAATAGTAAGAAGGACTTCTTCAAAACATTTACAACACCCAGACCCGTAGTTTAAATACATAAAATCACATGATAATTATGCTTCCTTGATTGATATATAAAGTGACTTATTTATGCAATGCATTCTTTAAAAGATATTTTACTTAAAATGAGTCAATAAATTACAAAGAAATGACAACTCATTAAACATTAATTTCTATCTAAAATTTGGTTAGTGCAATATAACCCTCATGTTAAATCACATTGCCCTATGACTAATTTCCTTTTTCATTTCAATAAAATTCTTTTTCACAACTTCAATTGTTTCAGTTTAAGAAGACTTGTTATAGAGACATTTAAACCATGGTCTTTATCCGCTTTGGTTATGAGTTGGCATTTCAGGTATAGGAATTCAAGTCCGTCTTTCCATGGTTAATTGAATCCAAAATAAAAAAAAATGTTTTACAATGTGTCTTATCAAAGCATTCTATTGACTGCCTTTCTTAATATTGTAGAAATGTTTGTAAATCCTATGTCTAAGTGCCTTGTCTGTTTAATCAATATAAAATTCAGGGAAAAATTGACACAATGCCGCATAAATAACTCTTTTTGAATTAAAGTTATACTACTCCTGACTAATCAATGAATTCTTAGTAGTAATACTAATACTTTTCCCTTCAAATATGTACTTTCATTGATTACACATACCACATTTGTAACTTCATTTTTTGTTCCTTTGGTGACCTATGGCCTGTGTGGCATTTTCAAGTACATTCTTAAAATTTCTCACCCTTCTAAAAGCCATCCTGGGCTCATCTCCCAGGATCTTGGAAAATGTTCTCACCCACTTGGAATAAATTCCAGTTGCTAACTGAAAACCTTCTTTGTATAACTAGTATTCAAGTTATAGGTCATAATCATTGGTCTTTGAAAATTCTTAACTTGTTGAATCTTATTATTACTTAAAATGCCCCAAATGGCACCTAAATGTGGAACATAAATACTTTTGTTCCATTTGTTTGACACTTCCCTTAATAGATCATTTATCATTACAATAGGATAACCTCTAGTCAAAACATCTCCCTGAATTTCCTACACTCCAAAAGGAAGGTCTCCTCTTCAGAGACTATTTTAGCCAAGTGGATCATTTGCTGCTTAACTAATGCCCTCTTCTGATAAAAGGGATGCCAACTAGAAAAGTGTAATAAGGTGTTAGAATATGTGAACTTCCTATATATATATATATATATATATATATATATATATATATATATATATGTGTGTGTGTTAAAATTAAACATCTACTTAGAACAGTCCTTAATAACCCACACATCCAAAAAATGTATACCCATATCTGAACATACATATGTGACTTTATAAAGGAAGTTGTACTATTGATGTATTCAGTAAACTGTACCAATCTCTCATTAGTATCCTTCCAGAAAATACAAATGTCATCAATAAAGTAATCATATATACTTCAAAACTGATTGAAAGGGGGAATTAAAAATGAAGTTATTTTCCCATTATATCATAACTGTATTCACAAGCACTAGGGTACAAGCGGTCCCCATAGCCACTCCGGAATGGTGGTGATAGTAGGAATCTTCAAAATACATAGAATTATTGTCCAATATCAACTCTATGAAATTAATAATATTATTAATGTCGTTGTTGGTCATCTTTGAGAATTTATTCAAAAACTCACCAAACCATTTCACACATATTTCATAAGATATAACCAAATAAAGGTCCTTAAAATCAATAGTTACAAATAAACTTGGGCTAACATTCATAAGAAAGTCCCAAAAATCCTTTAAAAAACTATGCTGAATTTTGAATTAAACAGTTGCTGCAATTTATACCCTGCCTGAATGGAGTGTTACTGCACTTATGCTTAACTTAAAAAAAATTCTCCATTTAAAACTGTAGCAAACAGTTACCACAACAGGTTATACCCTGCCATCATGGATCGTTAAAGCACTCAGGTTTTATTGAAAATGAGAAAACATTTTTTTTTACTTTTAAACTGCAGCAAACTCCTTGATACATTATATAATGTAGCAAGCGGTGGTTACAATTTAGACCACTCACGGAGTGCTACAACACTCAGGTTTGAGTGCAAATGCAATATTGCATTAATGAATGATCAGGATTTGCTGGTCGTGCCTCCCAACACTTTGAACCCGGGCAGTTGGCCCTCTCGCCCCACCCAAGCTATGCTACTTGCACTGGCACCCCCCATTCAAACAAACACACACACACACACACACACACACACACACACACACACACACACACACACACACACACACGCACACACACAGACACACACACACACACACACACACACACACACACACACACACACACACACACACACACACACACACACACACACACACACACCATACCTATCCCTGTGTTGTAAGCACATCCCTGATGTCTCCTTTTTGTGGTACTGGTAAATCACACACAACTATAGTCAGTTATTAATGCCAGACATTAGAGTTTCACAGTTCATATCTTTAAGTAAATGCATGCTCCTGTCTAAGAGAAATAATTATAATCCATCCCTGTGCCTTTGTCCCACCAATACTTGTGGATGTGTGTACATTTCTTGTCCTATGAGGTAGAGAGATATATTTAACACTCCCTGTCCCTCTCCCTTGTAACTCACAAACTATTGCAGACATTGAATAATGTCAGAGATCCTCAATATACATCATAGAGATGCTTGCTGCACTGATTTAACAGTTAGGGTAGCAGGTTAATGCAGGTGTTTCCTGGTGCAGGGTTCAAAGCTATACCTCCTTTTTATTTTACATTTTTTTTAAGTCTTAACTCTTTTTGGCATTTACATCCCTGCTGTCTGGTGATGATGCAGAGCTCTAATATCCTGTATGGATACATGGGTGGAATGCACTTGTGTAAAGGAGTGGACTGCACTTGTGTACAGGGGTGGAATGTACTTGTGTCCAGGGCTGGAATGTACTTCTCTACATGGGTAAAATGCACTTGTATACAGGGGCGGAATGTACTTGTGTACAAGAGTGGAATGCACTCGTGTACAGGGGTGGAATGTACTTGTGTCCAGGACTGGAATGCACTTGTCTACACGGGTGAAATGCACTTGTATACAGGGGTGGAATGTACTTGTGTACAAGAGTGGAATGCACTCGTGTACAGGGGTGGAATGTACTTGTGTGCAGGAGTGGACTGCACCTGTGTACAGGGGTGGAATACACTTTAGTGACTGTAAGGCACTGTCTTTATAGTGTTCTTGGAGTCTAGTGCTTCACAGCTCCACATTTTGTTTTCATTAAGTTCCCTTATGGCTTGACATATAGAGTATCCCCGGTGTCTGGAGTCCCCACAACCAATGTTATTTGCAAGTGCCATTAAGGCTTAATTGTCAAGAATTCTCTTTGGTGTCTAGTGCCCTCCAATTTGTGTGCCATTAAGCATGATGTTTAACGTGTTAACACTGGCGGCTAGTGTTCCCTAACCACTAAGTTCCATAAAAGTACTTTGCTAAACAGTTATCCTTGGAGGATTGTGGTTTCCTGCTCCACATTTTTTAATTAAGTGCCTTTAAGGCATAAAATATAGAGTATCACTGTTGTTTAGTGTTCCTCTAACCCACATTACTTGCAGGTACCATTAAGGCAGCATAATCCCTATCTCACATTTTTAGAAATATCCATAGTGGCTAGTATTCCCATGACCCAATGTTGCAGGCTTTGCTTATTAGTCTAGGAGTGTGGGGAAGTATGACAGCTACCTCACCCACATACATTCACACATTCATTCCATACACATGGACAAATCCCCTCCACACCCAATGACACTTATGGACACATGCTTACCTATTCACCCATACACACCTACACATGCGCAATTGTGCTCACACATGCGCACACACACGCACACACACACACACACACACACACACACACACACACACACACACACACACACACACACACATACAGACCCCTAACCTACCCTCACACAACCCCTCTACTGCTAAAACTCACACAGGCAGCACTAAGAACATCCCTCTACTGGGAAGGATAAATACTACCTTTTGGCTGTGGTCATAAGTGAAGCTGTCAGGAGAGGCCATACTAATTTATGCAGCTGAATGATTATCTGAATCCCACTGTTACTTAGCATATGCCTTTCCATGACACTGTCTCATTAGTACCTAGCATGGCTGTGGAGACACTCCTCTGTAGTGCTGCATGTTTTGTCAAAAGCATGGTGATAAGACTGCTTCTGAATTCGGGACAGTGTGTTTTCAGGAGCCCATCTCCTGTTTCTTTCTTCTCGAACATAAACCATCTGTCTGGGAAAATATCTTTTCAATCTCATTGATGTTTGGAAGTATCAATGCAAACATTTCCAGGCAAATATTCTAAACCTCACTGACTGTAACATATCTTGATATCTCACAAATCTCTTTCTAGATCTCTTTACTTCATTTTATACACAAATCTATCTTGACCTTATCTGAGCCCTCTTCTTTTGCATTAAAACTTTGTAATCTTTACTCAGGAGAGATCTTTTATTTTCTGTCTCTGACAGACTTCTGTTATAAAGCTTATCATCTCGTGTTTACTTTTTCCTTGATCTTTTCTCCTATGGTTTCCCTTACTTCCAAAGTTAGATCTAGTTAAGCTACTACACTGATGAAGACTGTGTTGTTTACCAGCTGAAACTGGTTTGGTTTCTTTCTTTTAATACTGAAATAATTAATATTTTTTGATTCCAGTCTCACTGTTTTGCTGGCTCAGTACTTTTTTTTCTTGTAATTTACTTTATCCCAAATTTCTTTGTTGCTTCAACCCAGTCACAGATCCTGTTTCCTTTTAGTATCTGTCACAGGAATCTAGAATTATGTCCCTTCCTTCTCCATATTACACCTGCATTTTATTTCTGCCTCCTGTTTATCCTCCCAGTGAATAACCTATGGGAAAAGCCATACATTTCTGTCTCAAGCACCTCCTTTGGACAAACATAGTCTTACTAATTTGCTATATATAAGCTGTGTATATTTATCTGCTGTTTTTCTTTTTTTTTCAAGCACTTTCCACAATCCCATAGAACTATCCTTGTTTTATGCTTTCTAGTTGCCTTCTAAAGATTTATTATTTGTAGCCATAGAGAAAACAAAACAAGAACTTCCTCACCCTGGAAGACTGGAAAAAACTCCCTTTTCTGCCTCAACAAACAGTTGAGATCCCTCATCAAGTCCTCTAAAGCTAGGTATGAAAACAGAATTGCAGCAGATAGTAAAGACAGCTACAAGGCATTCTATAGTTATGTAAAGAATCTCCACTGCAATGCCCAGATTTGCTCTGAGCTACTGCACAATGGTACCTCCTATACTGAGCCAGCAGATATTGCCAGTATATTGGCTGACAGATTCAGTGCCAACTTTACCCCCTCCCTCCCCAAAGGACTAATCACAATACCAGTAGCTTGCCAGGTACCCAGTATTACTGCCGCACAGGTTAAAACAGCATTGTCCAAGGCCAAGAATACAGCTTCTGTGGGACCTGACAATATCCCTGGTTGTGTTTTACATGAACTACAGAATGAACTGGCACCTCACCTGTGTGCTCTATTCAAGTCACAGCCTTACCTCAGGCTTTGTCCCTGCCGAATGGTGCACTGCTACAGTTATCCCTCTCCACAAAGGAGGAGCGACTACAGACCCTGGGAACTATCGCCCCATTAGCCTGACAAGTCTGATATGCAAAGCTATGGAACGCATCATCATGGACCTAATAAACAAGGATATAGGGAATCTACAAACTCTGGATCCCACACAGTTTGGTTTTGTGAAGGGTAGATCATGCCTGCTCAACTTGGTTGACTTCTTTGAGTCTGTCACCAGAGCTGTGGATGAAGGCAAGGCAGTTCATACAGCCTACCTTGATCTGGCCAAGGCTTTTGATACCGTTCCCCACTCAGGAATCATAGAAAAACTCACTAAGCTTGGCATCAACCCCTATATCACTAGGTGGGTTGCAAACTGGCTCAAAGATAGAACCCACAGTGTGAAAGTAGCTGACTCCAAGTCAGACTGCCAATTAATCACAAGTGGAGTCCCACAGGGTTCAGTCCTGGGTCCTCTCCTGTTTGGTATCTACTTCTCTGAAGTCCAGGCCAACATGAAGGGACTCTGGCTGACAAAGTTTGCAGACACTTGCAAGTTGGGAGTTATTATTAACTCCCCAAGTGATGTTGACAGCCTACAGAATGGCCTCACTGCAACCAACGACTGGTGTCAGAACCATGGCCTTAAGCTCAATGCCAAAAAATGTGTCGTCATCCCCTTTGGGAAAAACCCGGTTCCCATGAATTAGCACATTGATGGTAGTCCACTGAACAAAGAAGACGTTATAAGAGATCTGGGAACACAGGTTGACAGCAACCTCTCTTTTGATTACCACATTGCCACTGTTGTCAGAAAGTCCTTCTATGTGGCACATCTCATTACTAAGGGTTTTGCATCCAGGAAGAAAAGGTCATTGTCTCCCTCTACTCTTCCCTCATTAGGCCAATCATCGAGTACAATGTCACATTTGGCATGTACCTCACTAGACAGCTGCAACAACTGGAGAGGCCACAAAAGTACCTCACAAAGAGGATCCTAGGCCTTAAACACTTGTCCTATATGGACAGACTCAAAAAACTCCAACTAGACTCTGTCTCATATCGCCTACTTAGAGGCGATCTCTGCTTGACTTAAAGCCATGTCTGACCCAGCTCTGCTAGAAATGCTACATCTAAAGAAATCCAAATCCCTCTGGACCACACACTCCAGGGACCTCACTCTCATTACAAGAAGTAACAGAACATGCTGGAGGGACAGGTTCATAACCCAGAGACTGCCCATGCTATAGAACATACTTCCCATACATGTCAAGCAGAGCACCTCGCTGACCCTCTTCAAGAGAAATCTTGATGAGTGGATGGGAAACAGAAAATTCACCCCGGGGATAACAGCAGTAGCTGCACTCGACAGAGGCACTGGGAACTAAGGTAAAGTGGCACTATGCTAGGGTAATCCTATGGCTAGGCTTGTAAAGGCCCTAGGGCCATTAGCCTAGTACACACATATGAACCTATGAACCTATGAATTATATCAGTATGCAATGGTGTGCATTTAGATGAATGTGTACATAGTTGCATCAAATAGACTATCCTATATTTTGTTGCCTTAAAATATTCCTTCAAATCTGGAAGGCCAACCCCCCCCCTCAATTAACATAACAGTGTTAATTTTTCCAAAACGACCTTTTCATTTTTGTTGTTCTCTATGATTTATTTTTTAATTTCTGCATTTATTTTGCCCATATTTTTCCTAAGATGGATAAAAATATGCTTGTACCACATACAAAAGCAATGGGACTATAAACATTCTCAGGACTTGTCTTTTATTATCTAAGTCCATTGTTAAAAGCTGCCATTGTCTCTTTTTGTAAGAATTTTTTGCATAATTTTCTCCCACATTTCCTTGGTTGCTTGTTTCATTTTGGATAACAGCCAAACAACTAAATATTTTATTCTTGTATTGCCCGATAAAATGGATCCCTCCGCACTAAACTATAAATTGCAGTGTAGTTCATGGTTATTGCTTTAGTTTTAGATTCATTTATTTTATATTCTGCTAACCTTTTAATTCTACTTAACCTTTCAAATAGAGCTCAGGGACAAGGGCTGATTGGTCAATTCTAGTGTTTCTATTTCACTTTCATTTTTGTGGTATTTCAACCCAGTGTTTGCATGGGTTTGTGCTTATTTGCCCATTGTGCACTGTCACTGCACTGTTTTAACCCTTTGTGAGGGATCTCTGCTGCATTTTTCCCTTTACCAGCACTCCTTTGTAAGTGAGGCCCTCACCTGCAGCTACTGTATTGATTTTATCCAGCCTACTCACACCTGTAGGTACTCTTATCAGGTAGTACCCACTCTACTATCCCTGACCTCTCTTCCACAGATTCTAACTATGGATGGACAATTTCCTATGGTTTCTCCTGCTAGTCTGGTTGATATGGGCATCCTGAGACAGTGTAGCAACTGCCTTATATACACAGACAACACTTTACTGCTACCACCTAGGAACACAATATGTGAGAGATGCAATTACATTAAGAACCGAATCCTTGCTGTCACAGTCACAAGCCAGTACATCTGGCATTGAGAAGATTGTCTCCACAAACACTACAAACACCACACCTCTAACACCACCCACATCTGTACAACACACTCCTACATATGCAGGGGTTCTCAACAAAAACATACCTAAACAAAAGAGACCTCCGAAGCAAATACACCCACGCACATCACAACACACAGCACTAAGCATCACACATAGTAAACACATCTGTGCCTCACAGCCTCTAGGGCCCAGCTATAAACCCAACAATCTAGACATAGGAGACTCTATCATGAGACACACAGATGTGCCTCAAACCAGGCTAAACAAGGAGAAAGTCGCAGTAAGTTGCTTGTCAGTTGCTAGAATCCACCATATCATGCACACACTCAAGTCTCTTAACAAAAGATACTGTTATGACTCTGTCATAGTTCATATTGGTGTGAAAGACTTGGGACATATCTCTCTGGACTATATGAAGAGAGACACAGGCAGGTATGTCCCTAGCCTTAAGCAGCATCCTACCATCACCCAGAATAATGGCTCAGTACAAACAGAAAATGATTGACTTTAACAATTGGCTTAGTTTCTGTTGTCATTCCAAGGGGATCCAGTATCTGACAGCCTGGGAGGACATGATTGGTAGACCACAATGCTTTGCCAGAGATGGCCTTCATCTCTCTCCCTTGGGCTTCAGTCTTCTGGCAAAGGCTCTTGCCTCCCCCATAGTGTCTTTTTTCAGCAAAGTCATGAACACAAAATTGCCAACATGAAAAATTCTTCTAAACGAAATTTAAAGTTCATGCTGCTAAATGCTAGGAGTCTTAGCATGAAACTGCACTCATTGCAGTCATTCCTTGCCCTGGAGAATGCTGACATTTGTGCAGTCACTGAAACCTGGTTCAAAGCTGTGGAGAGCACCCAGCCTTACCAGGTTACTCATCCTACCATACTTTCAGACCCCGAATGGAGGGCTACAAAGCCAAAAGAGGTGGAGTTACAATATTTATCATAGACATACAAATGTCCAGGCTGGTCAAATGGTATGACGCACAGGAGACACTCTAAGTGCAGTTAACTGTTGACAAAACACCTGTTCAAATCATAGCTAGCTACAGACCTTCAACCATGACTCAGGACACCCACTCCATCTATCTGGACTTACTTGAATCTATCAAGATTGAACCCTCTACCATGATCCTGGGTGACTTTAACTACCTGACCATAGAGTGCAAGACCTATTCAACCCTAACATGAATGCACAGAGATTCCTCAGCATTGTCAATGCCAATGCATTGGATCAGCTGGTCAACACTCCTATGACAGGTGGAAATATACTGGGCCTGGTCCTAACCAACATGAGTAGCCACTTTAGCACCCCTACAGTGTCATCCTACTTGGTAAGATCCGAACATAAAGTGATCACTTTTGAAGTCACCATCTCCCCTGACTCCCCACTTGTCAGGGTCAAACAAAAACACTTTTCCAAAGCTGAATACAATCTCCTCAGAGCAGGTATAAGCAGCTTCACAGCCACCATCCCTTCATTTGGAACTAGCACTAATTTCCAAGCCAACACCAAAAAACTATATGAGCACCTACATAGCTGTATGAACTCAGCAATACCTGACAGGACCAAATCATCTTCCTCAAAGAAGAGTTAACCTGTATGGTGGACTGCAGCAATAAACAAACTCTATAATAAAAGGAAAAAAAATTACCGTCCAGGACCAAGAAGGAGCAGGTGCCAAATTGGAAGCAGTCTCTACTTTGTCTGAACAAGCAAATAAGGTCACTGGTGAAATCCTATAAGGCTAACTTCGAGTCCAAATTGGCCATATCCACTGAGGACAATCACAAGGCCTTCTTCACATATATCCACAATTTGAAAGGTAACACCCAAAGCTGCTCTGAACTAGTGGTCAATAACACCACATACACAAACACCATAGATATAGCCAACCTGCTGGCAGACAGGTTCAGTGAAAACTTTACCCCTGTCCACCATCAGTAAACCAGGACATCCCCAGCACCTGCCCCTTCCCCTCATCACCAGGCAGCAGGTCTTTAATACCATCTCAAAGGCAAAACATACAGTCCCCATGGGACCTGATAACATCCCTGGCTGTATCCTACATGAACCCAGGCAAGAGCTCTCAGCTCCATTAGTCATCCTATTCAACCAAAGCCTGAGCACTGGATTTGTCCCAGCTGAATGGGGGATAGCCACTGTCATCCCTTTACACAAAGGTGGGGTGTCCACTGGCCCAGGTAATTATAGATCCATCAGCCTAACTTGCCTCATCTGCAAGGCCATGTAACTCATTATCATGGACCTTATAAACAAGGACATTGGCAACTTCCAAACACTTGACCCCACACAGTTTGGTTTTGTCAAAGGGAGATCATGCCTGTTAAACTTGGTTGAATTCTTCGAAACAGTCACTCTTTATGAGGAACCTGGACAATTGGATAGGAAACAGAAAATACACCCCTGGGATCCCACCTGTGTCCCTGCTGGACAGAGGAAACAGGTGCTGACTTTGAGGGAACTTGGGCCAAATTCTTGGCTAGGCTTATAAGGGCCTCCGGGCCAATAGCCTAGTATCATCCTATGAACCTGTTTTTTAGGTCTTCATCTGGATTTGGTAAGTAAAGTATATGTTAGCAACAAATAGTAATGTTTTCTCTTCTGTTTATACACCATCTTTTCCCCCTTATTGAAAGCATCCTAATTTCTCTAGCCAAGGGTTCCAAATATATGACAAAATAAAATGGGGGGATAGTAAGTGTCCCTTTCTAATCCTTATTGATACTCATACTGTACTGTACAATCTACTTCCACATCCCAATTTAGCATCCTCCATAGTATACTCTGAAAACTACATCAATTTACATTGGTGGAATGGCAAATTCCCTTACTGTTTATGTTAGGAGACTCCATCTGACCTTGTCAAATCCCTTCTCAGCATCTAATTACCAACATAAGAGCTGCCTTATTTATTTCTGCATCTCTCTGGATTGTGTCCTGTTAACGTTATTAAATGTTTGATTTTCCTTAATAAAAACACACTGATCCAGATCTATTATCCTAGTTAACACTTTTGCTAGTCTCTTAGCCAGTATGGTCGTAAATATCTTATTATTTTGGTTTAGTACATATATGGGCCTATATAGGTTCATGGGTTCATAGATTCATAGGTGAGTACTAGGATTCATTGGTAAGTACTAGGATAGCTGCTCTTGTAGGCCATTTTAAGCCTTGCCAACTTCCCTTTTTGTGCTCAAAATAACCTAACCCATTTTGTTATAGATTAGCCTTACCCATCCCATGGTCAGTATTTATATATTACCCTTAATGAAAATAACTGGGATCATACCATAGATAATTTGAGGGGTCCCATGCATGGGATGATGCATTTAGGAGCTGCCTATGTCCATTAATAGTACAGGGGCAGTCCTGGGATACATTTTCTGTTTCTCATCCATAGATGTAAGCTGAACTTGAATATGGACAGGGATTAACTTTGTTTATGTGAATGGATAGTCTCAAAATGTCTAGAATTATCTCTTGTGATTTTTTAATTCAAAATGGTGTATATATTTTTTTCATTTAAACAAGGGGGGACTGAATTCATTTGACATTTGAGTTGCCACAAAAGTTTTCAGGTTCAATGGTTCAATGAAAGGACCACCTTTTTGTTGGTATTGTTTGCAAACAAAAGCTCCTGTTTTTTTGTACAACATACATTACAGAAGCCACACATGCATGATCCTTTAATAAAGATGTAACAGTATCAGCTGTAAAGAAAAAAAATATAAATTTGATATTTTGTCCCGTCTAAAAGCGTGGTTTTTATTCACCCAGTTTTCAAATAAAGAACTGTTATTATTAATTTATTATTATAGTTATAATAATCTTATAAAGAATATCATATCTGTCCTGTATCATGTTTAAATGTTGTGCTGGTGACACATTACATGGACATTACTACTGTACTAGACACACACTCCACACACTTTCATATCACATTAGAAGGAAAGAGATGTAGAGAGAACAGTAGAAGAACTGTCAAGAATAATCCAGAATAAAAGGTCTTGCTTTGCCATTTCATTTTACAGGAAGGACATCACTATTTTTCCAGCTCACATCCATTAAGACAAAAAGAGCCATTGTCAAAGGAAGGCTTGTTAGAGCTGGCACAATTTTAGTAGGCTGGAGATTTTTTGTAGTGAATGTGAGTTTAAAGGAGACTTTTTGTTTTAAATAGGGGATACTTTAACCCGAGTTTGGACAAATATCAAAGATTTATTGCATTCTTTACAGCTGATACTGTTAATCTAGGAATTAAAGGATCATTTGCATGTGGGCTTCTGTAAATACTGTAACATAATAAAAAACAGCTTTTGTTTTTTTTGCAAATAAATACCACAAAAAATGATTGTAATTACAAAGGATCATGATTGTAATACTAAATCCATGCATCATTTTATTGTAATTATAACAATAATATTATCATGTTATTTGGTTCTACTAGTTTGTAATAATTACACACTAGATAACATTAACTTATAAGATTTTGTTTCTTGACACTTTGACTTTTGAATGATCTCATTTCATTTGTTGTTGTTCATTTGTTAGTGGGTTTTATTTATTTATTCAATTGCAGTGCAGTTCCTTTACACAGACCACACAACAGTTTGTAATTGTGGGGTGTTGTTGGGGTTATATTGCATGTTAAAGCTTTTTTTTTATTATTATATTATTATATTTTCCAATTTGGAATGGATAGTCTGTTAGAGATCAGCAGTATCCTCTATGAAATATACCTGTCTCTCCAAATCATTCTGTTGATGTCACAGAAGAGGTTTAGATCCCTAGACTGAGTATTTCTGATGCTGTTTGACTTGCTAATATGCATTAAATTCATCAGTAATGGGTTGGAGGATGCTTGTATGCTGGACACAGGTCACCTCTTATTAGTCTGTAGGATACCAAACATAATGATAAGGCTTTGAGTTGGTCCATGTAGCACATGTTATTTACGCATTGCATCCTTTTAATAAGGTATCTCTGTGAGCATTCCAGTTGTGGCATGTGTCTGGAATGATACATGCAAAAGACAGCATTATATTCAATGAGTGGCCTAATAAGGGGTGAGTAAAGGGGGGCAATGGCATCTCTAGATCTAGGCACAATCCCATTGTTTATAAGCTGTGCAATAAATAAGGACTTTCTTACAACAATGGATGCATGTTGGTCAAAAGTTACATCACTGTCCATATAAGTTCTCATATCCCGAACAACTGGGTCAACTCTTTGGGATGTATTATCAATGTGACAGTTCCCTGGAGTAGATGACTTCTCAAAATATACACTAATGCATTTTTTGGCATTTGTTTTGGACCATGATATTGGTACTAGTTATTTATTTTGGGCAAACTTTCCTGCAGGATGGCTAAGTCATTTAGGGATTTAATGATTGCTCTTAGCTTGCAGTTACATGCAAACTTTGTGAGCCACAGACCTTTGTTATTGGCTTTTGCTTAAGAAAAGTAGATGCCAAACAGGAAGGGTCCCAACACAGAACTCTGGAGGTCTCCACTGGTGACTAGTGTCTTTGTAAAGGTAACTTGCCCTGTTTTGACTAACAGTGTCCAAACTGTGAGCCAGTGTGAACCTATATGAGCCTGAGTTTGCTGGATCCTTGCCTTCTTTTAGAATTATGACAGTTATTTCCTTTTTTCATAATGAAAGTAATTCCCCCATATAATGTTATTGAATAACATAGTATATGTTTGCAATTTTTGTCTCTTTGTAGTCTATATCTTTGTGACTTCTATCTCTTTTCTTTTCAAAATTTCTATCAGTATCCCATCAGTACCTAGACATTTGCCTGCTTTCTGACTTTTAATCGCTCCTTTAATTTCTTCAAGTAATACTACCTCTGTCAAGAATAATTTTTCTTCTGTCAGATATGGTCAGATTTAACTCCTTCAGATATTTTACCATTTCTCCTGACCTGCCTCAGATTTCTTTCTCCTGTATAGATACCAGGAGCACAAAAGTCATTGAACAATATTATACTATCTGGATCTGTTTTCACTTTGCATGTTTTCAGGTCTTTCAGCCTGTTAATCTCTCTCTGAATTGTTGCCTTGATCTATTTGCTTACAGCTTGGTGGCTCTTGATTTTTTGTCGATGACCAGTAGTTGAAGAGCTTCAGCTCACCCTTCATTCTGGATTTCTACAGCTTCCTTCATTTGTTTGTCTAAGTTTGCATTGACTAGCCTTATCTTGTCGACTTGTCTTGTGATTTTTTCACTTCGTTTAATCCATCTAATTACTTATTATGGGCATTCCACAACACTTATTCTGTCTTCATTTGAAACAGATTTTTAATTTTTAGGTTGCAATTAAACCTGCTATTAGTTACAGGCTCTTTTTCAAGCTCAACCTCTGTTAGCCTTTGTATCAACACTAGTCATAGTGAGAAAGCAGTCTTTTTCATATTCTGAGTAGGAAAAATCCAGTGTCTATCCATTTATCCTCCTTCAATTTCAATTCTATCAGTGTATGATCCAGAAAAAGTATGGAATATGCTTCCAAGTTCTCTACTAAGTAGCTATATTCTTTGCCAGTATAGAACCTATCAAATCTAACACATCTAGTATACTTTCCTGAGTAATATATGTAGGAATCACACTTTTGGTTTCCAGTAGTAATATCCTGAAGTCTAAAAATTTGCATATATTTTCCTAAATATTTTTCTTCCCTGCTTCAATATTTTCTTGGACCAGATGCCACATCCATTATATTACTGTTTATATTCCAGTCATCTGTTATTTTGAACATTCTTGTATGGAAAGTTATCAAATCCCATTTGTTTGCCTGTATGTCTTATATTTGGATTTGGCTAGTAAATAAATTGAAGCCTTTTATTATTACATGCCTACCACACTTGTCCTCTTTTACTCTTCTGTTTTTAAACCTACACTTTTCTCAGCTACTCCATTCTTTCTTTTCTCTGCTAAACCTCCATAACAAACTTCCCTTGCACCTTGTCTAATCACGTTTTCATATTCCTTTCTGTTCAAACATGTTTCCTGCAAAATTAATATTTCTGCTTCCATTAGAACAATGTATGTTAATACTTGCGCGACCATTAACATACCAGACTATGACAGCTAAAACCACACATAACTAACAAAGAAATACTGCCACCTGGTTACATCTACTGTTCTGATAGACTCAGCAAAAAGGGTGATGGTGTTGCCATTCTCCATTCAAACAGCCTTAACCTCTCCACCATCACCACACCTATGCCTGATTTCCACCTATCTGAACTCATCATCCTTAACTGCCATCTAAACCCCCATAAAACATTCATCATTGCCTCCATTTATATTCCCCCTGGAAATAATATTCCAATCCTAGAATCTATCCTCTCTTGGTTCTCTGACAACATACCCTACAAAACTATCATCTTAGGCGATGTTAACATAGACTGGACCAAACTTTCTACTAACTCCCCACAGATCTGCATCAACCTCTATGGATTCCACCACCTGATAACATCCCCTACTTACCTACACAATAACACCTCTTCCATTTCAACCATTGACTGGATTCTCACTAACTCTCCCAAGCTTTACCACAATCCAACTACCTTACCAAACTTTTTGAGTGACCATCTTCCTACTAGCATACTATGCCACTCTTCACAGGCAAACAAATCCCACTCTTATAGAGACTGCCGTAACTTACATAACTTTAATACTACCCAATTCAACTCTATCCTCTCTAATATTGACTGGTCCATACTTAAACAACTACCTCTGAATGATGCTGTTCACAAATATAATAGCATATTCCTTGATATTCTCAACTCCCTAGCCCCTACAAGACGTATTAGAATCAAATCTAACTTTGCCCCCTGGCTGTCTAAAGAAACTAAATCAATCATGCAAAACCGTGACAATACTTGGAAAGCCTGGACTAAGACTAAACAACCTTCCCTTCTTCTCAAATACAAAGAACTTCGAAATCTTGTAAAAAGATATGTCTGATAAAACACAAAGTCACCAAACTGGTACGAAAACTCACAAGGCTGAAGTCCAAACACCTCTGGAGCAATGTTCAAATGTTGAAATGAAAGGAACCACAAGTTGAGAAATATAAAAACACCAAGTATTTAATGATTCCAGTAACAAAGAAACGGTTAGCGCTTTCGTTTGAACAAGTTTCAAATTTCATCAGACAAACTATTCTACATACATTCACCTTAAATACCCTAACATTTGCTTCTATTGGTTAAAAACAGCATCAGTCATCATGATATACAGCTGAACATAAAACTGTTGCCTCATATAAACCAAAAACTGACAACACTACATTAAAAACAATTTAATACAACTAATATTCAAAAAGAGTATATATGTTTATTTAAATATGTGTAAAAATGTATAAATTAATGTATAAAACTGTATGTTGTTGCCAGTTGTCAAAACAACCTTATTTTTGTTGTTTTAAAACCTTTTTTCTTTCAAGTGCTTTTAGTTTCAGTATGGCTGAGATAGAAGTGCGATCACTGATGCCAGGCCAACTGTCTGCTTGAAAGCAGATTTGCCATTTTTAGCTCATTTGTTTCTAACTGTAAATGCCAAGGCTTCTTTTCATCACTAGTGACTTGATCAATTATCACAAAGGAAAATTTATGGTTCACATTGTCAGAAATATGTTTGGCCAATGCATTATTCAGATTGTTTTTCCTAATAGCGTAATCATGCTCATAGATTTTTTGACTTAGCTTACGCTCAGTCTTTCCTATGTAGAAACTAAAGCATGAATCGCACATGGCCAAATAAACCGCTGCTCTGGAATTACAAGAATATTTCCCTTTTATCTGATGTCTGATGTTTCTAATGGTTATATTATCAGTTACTTTTACCATATGACACCATGAGCAAGCTCCACATCTAAAAGTTCCTTGTTTATTTACATGAAAGGGAACTTGTCTGTTCTTGAATAAATCCTTAAAATTATTACCTCTTCTATATACAATAGCTGGTTTAACCCCTAAGTGCTTCCTGATGTTAGCATCCTCTAACAGAATTGGCTAGTTTTTTTCAAAACTAGAAGTTAAAAACTTAGCGTCCTGGCTAAAAGTTATAGTTAAGGCTTTTTGAAAGTCTGGAGGTTGTTGTTTAGGGTCATTGCATAGTTCTAACATGGTACTACATTCTGTAGTACTTAAAGTTCCCTGATACCCGCCATTGGCTGATGTAAGTGGAATGTTGCCTAAAATAGGTTGAAAATAACCATTTAGTCTCTTAGTAATGACTTCCATACTTAGTTCTTTCACTAGTTTTGCCGGGTAACCTCTTCTCAGGAACATACCACGTAGAAACTGACATTCTTTCAAAAACTCTTCATGTGTTATAACCATGCGAGCAGCCCTGACCAATTGGCCTTTCATAACAGACTTTTTTTGATTAAATGAGTGTGAGCTTGTATAATGCAGAAAAGTGTTAGAGTATGTGGCTTTTCTATGAATTTTAGACACATATCTGCCACCTTCATCATCTTTCATCAAATTCACATCTAAATAATCTATGCTGACCGAATCATATCGCCATGTAAACTTTAAGAAACTAGTAGTTTCATTAAAATATGACAAAAATTCAGATAATTCAGCCGGCATTCCTTTCCAGATAAAACAAATGCCATCTTGAAACCTTTGGTATAGTTTAATATAGTTATTGAACCATGACTAGAAGATAAACTGTATTTCCCAGTATGCCATAACTAGGTTTGCATAGGCTCCACCACATGGTGAGCCCATGGCTATTCCTTTCTCTTGCAAGTAATACTTATGGTTAAATGAGACATAATTATTAGTTAAAACCAGCTCTAACAATTCACTGTGTGGCACCTTGTATTCTATAAGCATTTTGCTTACCCATTCTAACCCAATTTGTTGTGGGATAACTGTGTAAAGGTCAGTTACATCTATGGTGATGAAAATGTCACTAACGTGATAAGATGTTTTATCTGTTCTAGAAAGCTCCACGAGTCTTTACATATATGAGTTTCTTTCACTGTTCTTTTCTTTAACTCATGATCCAAGAACTGAGCACATGAAGAAGTAATGGAAGCGCTTTCATCAACTAGAGGTCTCATAGGGGGATTTTGAATACTCTTATGTATTTTTGGAATCCCAAAAAATACTGGTATTCATGGGGTACTGATGTTCAGATAGTTATACAGATCTGTCAATTCTTCTGTCTAAGTATATATCAGTTAACTGTGCATGAATCTTTCTGTATGCCCCATTTAATTTATTTAGAGACACTTCACTATATGTGTCAGTTTCTAATAAAAGTTGTAACCTTTCATTGTAACTGTCTATATCCATAATAACTACCCCCCACCCCTGTCTGGTTTCATTATTCTAATGTTGTTACCTTGCAAGTGCTCCATGGCTGCTATTTCAGTCTCTGTCAAATTAAAATTGTGAGACTTGTTCTTGTTCTTTTGTAAGCCTTTTAAGTCAGGTTCACATAATTTTTCATATATGACTAACTTCGGATGGAGGGGTGGGTTATAAGTTGAACTAATACTCCATAAATTTTGATGAGAGTCATATACCTTGCTATGATTTATAAGAGAAAAATGTAACTTTCTAAGGTATAACTTTAAATCTATTATTGTGTCCGTAAAATCAAATGATCTAACAGGTACAAAAGTCATCCCTTTTGCTAATAGATTAGCTACATAAGTTTCTATATTTACTTTAGAGTAATTATGTACCTTAAAATCTTTCTCATAATTTTCTATGATAGTACAAACATTCAATACATTTTCAACAGACAATGACAGCCCAAAAGACATATCCCCCATGCATGAGGCTTCATGGAAAAAATCATTACAGCAATCAGGTTAGTACAATTCACGTTCTCCAGATCCTGGTCTTCGGTTTGGCCCCTTGAAAACTCTCTGCTTGATACCCCCCTGTACCATAGGTCTAGCTTGAGAGTCAGTTCTATTTCTGCTTCTCTCAGATCTTCACAGCACAGGATATTCATCTTCATAGCTACCCATAACTTCATTTTCATCTGTGTCATCATTAGGCACTTTCCCACTATTAGTATCATGGTTATTAACCCAATTATTCTGAAATTTGCTATTGAAAAACTTGCATTTGGGTTGTGCGCTTGGGGGTTTAGGGTAAGCCAAACCGTTAGCATACTCGTCGATGTCTCTCTTTAATTTGCTAATCTTCCCCATTTTTAAAGTCTCTATATGTTGCTCTATGCTGTTATATATTCTCAGGTATTCATATTTAAACTGTTCAAAAGAGACATTGTTTCTAATGATAATGTCCAGAGCTAATAACTCTTTTCTTAAAATGTCAATGTCTTTGTCATTATATTTTATCAACACTTCCAAAAATTCCAACCCAGACTTCTCAAACATATTTAACAGTTCACTGTACATGGGTGAATTGTTGATGAGCCCTGATGGAAATTTCCATAGACGTAGGCCCTTAGGAGCCATCCTGAGTTTAATGCATTTTCTGAGGTATGCTGTGGTGGTGGTGCTGCGGTAGCGTTGTCGCCTCACAGTAAGATGTTGTCCTGTTCAATTCTCAGCTAGAGCGTCTTCTGCGTGGAGACATGCGTGAATAGGCATACATTTGTTGAAGGTGGTGCGTCAGAGCCGGCAACTCGGCACATAAAAATCTACTGCCAATTATTAGCGGACCCGAAGTTCCACTGTGGCGACCCCTAACCGGGAAAAGCCGAAAGACACAACAACAACATGCATTTTCCAAATGCAACGTTTTACATTTTAGAAGTTTAGGAATCATACTCTGTCATCTTACCTTCCACAGAAGCTCGGGCCTGTTTGAAGAAAAGGAAAATGCAGCCCCGAGCCAGTCACTTAGCTGTGGAATATCCCTTCTCGCTGGAAAAGGCCTCTCGTTGATATTATTTCTAATATTTTCACTTGCCAACCTCGAGTTTCCACAAAGTAAGCCTTGTTGAACATTTTGAGATGCAGGCAGAGGTAAATCCTGTTGAGCAAACTGATTCTTTGCAACTAAGCATTCAGGTGTTGAAAGGAAGTCATTTGTTGAGGCAACACCACCCTCTAGTGGGTTAAAGTGTTCATTGGTTTCTGAAGGTTTAAACAGTTTTACACAGTTATCCCACAACAAACTGGGATAGAATGGGTAAACGAAATGCATACAAGGTGCCACACAGTACATTAACCCTTATTCTAGAATTTTTAGAGCTAGTTTTAACTAATAATTATGTCTCTTTTAACCATAAGTATTACATGCAAGAGAAAGGAATAGCCATGGGCTCACCATGTGGTAGAGCCTATGCAAACCTAGTTATGGCATACTGGGAAAGAGAGTTTTTCTTCCAGTCAAGGTTTAATAACTATATTAAACTATACCAAAGGTTTCAAGATGACATTTGTATTATTTGGAAATGAATGCCGGCTGAATTATGTGAATTTTTGTCATATATTAATGAAACTACTAGTTTCTTAAAGTTTACATGGCAATATGATTCAGTCAGCATAGATTATTTAGATGTGAATTTGATGAAAGATGATGAAGGTGGCAGATATGTGTCTAAAATTCATAGAAAAGCCACATACTCTAACACTTTTCTGCATCATACAAGCTCATACCCATTTCATCAAAAAAAGTCTGTTATGAAAGGCCAACTGATCAGGGCTGCTCACATGGTTACAAGACATGAAGAGTTTTTGAAAGAATGTCAGTTTCTACGTGGTATGTTACTGAGAAGAGGTTACCCGGCAAAACTAGTGGAAGAACTAAGTATGGAAGTCATTACCAAGAGACTAAATGGTTATCTTCAACCTATTTTAGGCAACATTCCACTTACATCAGCCAATGGCGGGTATCAGGGAACCTTAAGTACTATAGAATGTTGTACCATGGTAGAACTATGCAATGACACTAAACAACAACCTCCAGACTTTCAAAAAGCCTTAACTATAACTTTTAACCACAACACTAAGTTTTTAATTTCTATTTTTGAAAAAAAATGGCCAATTCTGTTGGAGGATGCTAACATCAGGAAGCAGGGGTTAAACCAGCTATTGTATACAGAAGAGGTTATAATTTTAAGGATTTATTCAAGAACATACAAGTTCCCTTTCATGTAAATAAACAAGGAACTTTTAGATGTGGAGGTTGCTCATGGCGTCATATGGTAAAAGTAACTGATAATATAACCATTAGAAACATCAGATAAAAGGGAAATATTATATTATATTATATTAAGAAAAACAATCTGAATAATGCATTGGCCAAACATATTTCTGACAATGTGAACCATAAATTTTCCTTTGTAGTAATTGATCAAGTCACTATTGATGAAAAGAAGCCTTTGGGATTTACAGTTAGAAATAAATGAGCTAAAATGGCAAATACGCTTTCAAGCAGACAGTTGGCCTGGCATCAGTGATCGCACTTCTATCTCGGCCATACTGAAACTAAAAACACTTGAAAGAAAAAAGGTTTTAAAACAACAAAAATAAGGTTGTTTTGACAACTGGCAACAACATACATTTTTATACATTAATTTATAAATGTTTACACATATTTAAATATACATACATATACATATATATATATATATATATATATATATATATATATATATATATATACTCCTTTTGAATATTAGTTGTATTAAATTGTTTTTAATGTAATGTTGACAGTTTTTGGTTTATATGAGGCAACAGTTTTATGTTCAGCTGTATGTCATGATGACTGACACTGTTTTTAACCAATAGAAGTAAATGTTAGGGTATTTAAGGTGAATGCATGCAGAATAGTTTGATAAAGTTTGAAACTTGTTCAAATGAAAGCGATAACAGTTTATTTATTACTGGAATCATTAAATACTTGGTGTTTTTATATTTTTCAACTTGTGGTTCCTTTCATTTCAACATTTGACCATTGCTACAGAGGTGCAAAAAGATATGTCTGTAAGGACAAAAAAATCATATTATAACTCTCCCAAAATAACTGTAAAACAAATCCACAGAAATTCTGGTCCACCTTAAAGAAACTCCTCAATCCCGGGTCTGCCTCAATCCCCTCTCCTTACCCAAACAATAGCCCCCTAGAAACTGCTACCCTTCTCAGTAGACACTTCATCAAAACTGTCCAGAAACTTACTCCCTCAAACCACAACTCAAACACCACCTATATCCCTCCCAGGCCTCTAAACAGTAATCTCTTCTCCTTAAAATCAGTCCTAGCCTCATATATAAAATCACTCCTTCTGAAGTTAAAACCTTGCTCTCCCTCCTCTGACAACCTACCACCCTCTTTCCTCAAATTAACTGCTGAATCCATAGCTTATCCTGTATCTATCTTAATTAATAGATCTATCCAGGAAGCTATAGTACCAGATATTTGGAAATCCTTCTTCACTAAACCTTGCATAAAGGGGGGAACTCAACAGACCCATCAAACTTTCAACCAATTGCCATCCTCTCTCCTCTCTCCATACTCATGCATAAATGTGTACACTTTCAAATCCTAAACTATCTCCTCCAACATAACCTCCTCACACCCTCCCAACATGGCTTCCGCCCTAACCACAGCACCTCTACAGCCCTCCGGTCATTTACACACACAATAGTTGAAGCTTGAGACAAAAACCTCCTATTATCCATCCTCTTCCTTGACCTCTCAAAAGCCTTTGACACTGTCTCTCACCCTTTACTTCTGACTAAACTTTCTAACCTCAGTCTAGCTCCCTCCACCCTAACCTTCTTCTCTAGTTATCTGTCTGACAGACAGCAATCTGTTTGTTGGCTGTCCTCTTGCTCAACCTACCTCCCAGTAACTACTGGAGTGCCTCAGAGCTCCATCTTGGGACACCTCCTTTTCAACATCTTTACTAATGAACTATATACCTCCTGCAGACAGTCTGTACTAGTCCAATCTGCTGACGATTCAACGCTCATCTGCTCTTCCAACAATATCTCTGACCTTGACACACTCACCCAGGACACCTTTCTATCAGTGGAAAAATGGCTAGCTGAAAATCTACTTATCCTAAACCCTAAGAAAACCAAACTTCTGTTATTCTTCCCCCGGACTCTCTCTCAACTAAAGTCTAACTTTCTTATCTCATCCTCCAATAACACCAAAATATAACCTGACTGCCACACAAAACTTCTAGGAGCCATCATTGACGACAAACTTAAATTTAACCTACACATCCTTCAAAGTATAAAGAAAACTCACCAAAAGCTAGGTATGCTCTAACGACACCATAGATTCTTGACCTACGATGCCAGACTGTCCCTATCACAGGCTCTTCTTCTTCCCTCCCTTCTCTATGCCACCCCTATTCTAACTAATATTCAGACAACTAGCCTGGCCAAACTCCAACAAACATACCACAAAATAGCAAGGTTCATCACAAACTCCCACATAACTCACACCACTGTATCTCACTCAACTCACTATAATGACTAGAACTCCCACAACAACTTCTTCTATCTCAGTTACAAATTATCCACTCCATACTGTATAAACCATCAACCTGTCCTGTCCTCCTTGGTTTCCACCTACACACCAACTCGCACACTCGGTACCTCTAACCAACAATTCCTTGACATCTATCAACCAAAAAAAATCTATTGGGTAGATTACTTTATAAATCCACCCTATCCCAGGCATGGAATAACCTCCCATCCCAATTATGCTCCATTACACACCCTTTACAATTTAAGAAAGAACTCAAACTTCACTTTATGAGGACAAAAAGTTGTACTTGCCATGACCCTACCTAGCCCCAATTCGACTCTGTAGTACACACTCCATTATATATATATATATATATATATATATATATATATATATATATTTTTTTTTTTTTCTTTGAAATTCTGAATTTAAGTGAACTTGTAGTGTTTAGCCAATTTAATTGATTGTTTTTAAATCGTACACTATACTATTATGTATGTTTTTAATTGTACACTAAATTGTTATGTATACTTAATCTGTATGTAATTGGAGCTTTTCTCCTCGGGTCTCCACTGAAAATGGGCTCCTGGCCCAGTTGGACCAACCTGGTTAACAAATGTCAACAAATAAATAAATAAATAAATAGCACCCTCTGCCATTTGTATTATAATGTCTTAACCCTCAAATGCACTATTCTTTTTCCTTTGGTGCTGTCCTTTCCCCCTCCCAATAGTATATCAATCTGCAAGCCATAACGGATTCCTTGAATATAAACCATGACATGAATTAGTTCTCCATTTGTAGGATTTACAATTATTAATTTTACACTCCACCCTATTGTTTAGAACCACCCCAAAAAACTGGAACTATGCACATGGCAGAAGTGTGTGTAATTTCTTTCATAATAAGAGCTTTTTCTCCTTCTGGGCAGTATTTTTGTGTCCTATTTCAGCAGACTCACAAATCTTCACCGTGTCTTAACTTCTCTAGGACCACGAGATCAAATGTATATTTTCCAGTCAATATTCTCTCTGTGGGATATACTCTAAGCCAGTATCTGCAAGGTGATACCCTCTTTGTCTTTGTTTCATCCTTTCTGTCTAATAATGAAGTGGTTTTTCCCTTGTTTTATAATTATATCTGGGTTTACCTTCATATTGTTGGAAATGACAATATCGATTGTGCTTTTGGGCAAACCAAATGCACGAATTTCAAACTTCAACATTCTCAGAAGTTTGAAAATCAGCAAATGGAACAGCTGATTTGCTGATTTTCAAACTATAATGTCGAAGACACATTGTAATGCAGAGAGGCAAACCCCCCGGCAACCCACACCCCCCTACTTTAATATACTAACTCCAAGATCGCACTACAGTGGGGAAAGGGATCATTTCCCGATCCCTGCTATAGTGCAATCTGCACCCACAGTGTCGAATCTGCCATGAGCGAATGCCAATGTGCATTCGCCTATTGCACATTCAGACAATTTTTTCGAGGTTTTGCCACTTTAAAAACCTCCTTTCACACTAAATGGATTTGCATGAGTGCATAACGCACTTACGAAGGTAAACCTTATATCTGAGCTTTTTTAATATCTCTCAGGGAGTCAAGCCTCTTCATATTTCATTGACAGTCAGCCTTTATAATGTGGTTGAGTCTCTAAGAACAGATTTAGTCACTCTCTACTATCTATCATTAGTAATGTAATTTGGGTTTCCCCTAGGTTTGTATCCAACTTTTCTTCTGTTTTCTTTTTCAAATATCATCTCCACTTATTGAAAACTACACCTCCCTCTTCCATTATCTCCGACATCCTTTTTTTCCCTTGAAAGAAATATGTTTTTAAAATAAAAATCAGAATGTAATTTTTGCAAGAGTCCAGTTTTTTTTTCCTTGAAATACAGGCCATATGTCTCTTAGCATTTCTTTTGTTACAGCATTCCCCTAACTCCACATTCACAAGAGAGTAAAGAAAAATACACTCGGTGCCTACTTACCAATACTTTGGCTTTTTCATATTTCCAATTAACATAGATCAAGAATTAGATTGCAAATTGCTTGTTATGGCTATGTCACAAAAAGCCAATCAGCCATCACAAGTGTGAGTTTTCTTTGTTAATTCTTGCTTGTCTTTAATTTTGACATGCATCCTTATTTGAAACACTGGGAATGGTTTTGTAGTTAGCCTCTCATAGTTCATTGATCCATCTTTGCCTGCTGTCTTCCTAGCTTAATCTTCAGTATCACTGTACTTACCTTTTCATTCTGATCCTCTTATCTTTTTTTGTAGATCTTGAATTGCCTGCTCCAGGTTTAGATAGGTCTTCAATCTGTGAGGAGAGAAGAGTCTTAGGTATGTTGGGTCTAAAGTTTGAATCTGAGATTCATTTATTTACATTCTCTCATGGCAGACTGAACAAAATTTCATTTTGTGCAGGTCTGAGCAAAGTGACTATCATCCATGAATACTCTTGTAACTCCAACTTTCAGAATCTGATTTTTCCTTCCAAAGTTTTGATACTTTCTTTAAGTTGAGAGGTCTGAAATTTTACAGCTATTGGTCATAACTACTTCCTCGTAGTTGTTCTGGCTAACGTTATGAGCTCTGTCTGTTCTGATATCCTGCTGTGTGATTTGCATCCATTTATTATTACAAGTTCTCATAAGTTCTTTGTAGTGCTTCCAGTTAATTAATTGAAGTACCTCCGTGAATCCCAGGTTCTTTCACTTGGATCTATTCTCTACTTCAGTCAGTTTTTGATTGAATTCTTCTTGTTTTACTTCTTTTTCTAAAACTCTGTCCTTCTGCTGCTTTTCTATGGCCTGTGTTAAGGATAAGCTGTCTGAATGACTGTGTATTTCTTCAATTTCTTGGATCCTTGTATTGCTGGAAGCCATATATATCATTGATGTCCCATGCTACTATTATTTTCCAGAAACTTCTCATAGTTACCCGGATTGAAGTTTTCAGCAATGGCTATAATTTATGTAAATTCTGTCTTTTCTTTCAACTATTTTCTTCTTGTTTTGCTTTCTGAATGACATATGTTTCTTTCATGACACAATCCCTTTCATTCAATATAATGTGTATCAAGTTTTATTGCTATAGTTCTGATCTCCTTATCCAGAGCTCTCTTTTAGGATTTGTAGCCAGCAACTGCCATACTGGAAGATCCCTTCTACTAGATTTTTTAGAAAGAGCAATGGGCTATTATGTAGGCTCTGTGATGACTGTAGATAATAATTTAACTGCATCTCTGATAACTAGGATTGATCAGTGACCTGGGTATTGCAGGAGCTGTCAAGAGAAGATAGCAATGAGTGGCCTAACCTGGTTTGCCCATTGTGGACTATCTTCTATCAGTGACAGAAGACCCAGTAAGCAGCAAATGGGACAAGATGCATGAAAGGATATGGGTGCCATAGTGTAGGATTATGGCAGCATACAGATACCATGCTTCCACAGTGACCAGCATGTAGGTCACAGGAAATCAAAACAAGCCTCCCCTGTGACCTGCGTAACAGCTTTCTCTTCACTCAGCCTTTATCCCTGAGCTATGACTTGACTAAGACTGAGGTTTCAATAAACAAACTGTTGGTGGAATCCAGTAATTCTCTAGTGAGTTGGTGTGGGGTACAAGCATCTCAGAGGAAAAGCGGACAAATGAGTAATGGAGAGGTAGACAATGGCTGATGTTTGACTGGTGTTAGGGGCAAAAAGCAAATACATCAAGGAAGTGCTATCTGCATATCAGCCAACTTGGTCTGCAGTGGTAAAGCCATTGATGCAAAACTATCTTAAGGTCTGGCCAAGTGGCTCTACTTGTTGAATAACAGTCAGTACCTGTCAGATGAGTATTCTGAGTTGAGAAGTATGCAAAAGTCTGACACCTAAGCTGGCTTCAGTTTTGGAGACTAATCGAGTGTCTATAAGCTGCCGTAGGAAAGTAAACTTTAATAGTGATCAAAGGAGTAAAGGTCAACATAAACTATCAGTGATTAATGCCTTTAATGATGTGCAGTTTACTAATTTTTGTGTACAGAGCATATACCTTGATACTTTTGTAAGTTTGACACACTAGAATAAAGCCTCACTGATGTCCAGTTACTTTTTTAAGGGGAATGGTGTTTAATTAATCTTTTAGTCTTTATTAAGGAAGTACTTTACAGAATGTATGTAAAAATATATGTCTACAAGAAGCTAAATGAGTGGGATGTTTGCTAGTATTAATAGTACTGATGTCTGTACAGAAGGGGCTCCTTGGGGCTCCTTATTGTAAAAGAACTCATTCAAGGAAGGTGTTAAGTGTGGTTTGAAATAAATAACACATTTGTTGTGAACATCATCTGGCCTCAGAACATTGAAGGAGGTTAGCTTTAAACTATTTAAAGTTCCTTGTTGTGATGCTGGTAAAAGTAAAGCTTTCATTTATTTATTTGAATTTGTTAACAGGGTAGATCCCTGCTCACAACTGATCAACTTCAGTTTTAAGCCAGGCAAAAACTGCAAAATACTGTGAAGCTATTCAATAACAGCAACAATGAGAGAAAGAGCCTAGCAGCAAAACACAGTGAGAGCAAAATATAGCATATGCAGAGAAGTAATTGTAAGCAGAATCATAGGTATATACAGCTAATTACAAATGAACACAGTTGTAAAGGATGGGGGTGGTCCTGTGACTGGGTAGAGCAGAGGACTCAGGTTTGTAGTAAGGGGTGGAGAGAGTTTGAAATGCTTAGATATGGTTGGATGATGTCAGAAGCCTGGCACTGGCATTTTGCTGCTAGAACAGAGGAACTGTAGTCAGTGTAGTAAAGCCTGGCATTGGGGAGTTCTTGTACGTTTGGCTGCCAGATAAGAAGTGGCTTGGTTGTTGAGAAGCTTGAATAATAGAGCCTAGTAAACACTGCCATCTTTATTGAACTGGGAGCCACTTTACTTTTTCTAAGATCATGCAGTGGTATTCTCATTTAGGGGAAAGGGTGATAAACCTGCAGATCCAGTCTTCTGTAGTTTGAATTTGTTTAGTATTTTTTTTTGATGTTGTGGCTATTAAAAGAAGGCTGTAGTTACACTGGGTAAGAAGGATGCCTTTAGCTATTGCAGTTCTAGTGGTTTTGGAGAGGAATGGGGAGATTTTATTTACCCAGAATACAAGTGTATTCGTTTTTTTCATAGTATTATCTTCATGTAGAGTGACATTTAAAGATGCATCTAACCAGATACTTAGGCATTTAAAGGATTTGGTATTTCCAAGTGATTGCTTTGATGGTCAAAATGTGCAGTGGGTGGGTTATTGTGGTAGCCCCTTCCTGCTGGGTGAGATTGAGCATGAGACATACTTACACAAAATGAGGTTGTCTAAGTTAGACTGCGATGCCCCTTATATGGGGAGAGGGGGCTTTGTTCACTATAGAAAAGTCTTTTCTATCAATACCATTTTTATTGTTTACATCTCAAAATGGCATTTATACTTGTGTTCCTTCACACTAGCTACTTAAACTTCAGTAAATACTGTAACATAGAAAGAAGGCTTATATTTAATTAAAAGATAACACTAGCTGATTTTGGAAGGCTGTTTAAGAATGGCAATTTGGTTATGCATAATCGTTCTTAAACGCAAAAACAGATCTGATGATATGTAAGGAGTATTGGACCCAACCAAACTGTTCATTTCCCTACATTCTGTATAAGCTACAAAAATGAACAGAACATTTACTTTCCATTGGTGCATCATAAGAATTGTGTTGTCTGTCCTGTGTATGCATATATGTTGTCAGTGTTTATGATGCTACTTTATCCACAGGAAAGCTATTTCAGTCCTGATTATATAAGATGATTCCTCAAAGGTTGCTTGACCTTTAATAGCTCTTCAAGTGACAACTTTTTTCTCATATATCAATTTTCTCGTAAAGTGTACCCAGCAGGATTCTACAAATTCTCTTGAGCTACATACATTTTCTGTCACAGCCTTCCTGTTATCACGGCTATGTCTTGCTAAAATTGATGTCTTTAGAAGCATATTCCAGAAAGGGACTTAGCAGGTGGATTTATATAGGGATAAAAATGTCTTCATTTCTAGGGGTGATATTTGTTCCTGTGCACGCTTACACCTCACCTGCCTTCTCTACAGCTTTGTCTCAGTCACCGCTCTACTTTTCCTGCTGTTTCTCTTTCTTACAAATGGAGATGATGGTCATGGCATTTGTAAACAAAAACTTTTGTTTTTAAAACTCTTAGGGAAAAGTGCAATTGTCTGTCTACTCTGAGTGTTTTGAATATTTGTTTTAGCTTAGTAAATGCTATTGTTTAGTATATGCATTTCTGTGGTTTGCTCTTCCTATGAATTGTTAGCTGCTGTTGCCAGTAATTGTAAGCTAACTTGTTCCTTTCCTTTCCTAGGAGTGTACGTATTCCCTAAAATTACCCCAATAAACTGCTTTCATATTACCTCCTCTAAATCTTACAGTCATTATTATACTGGGTATTACCATTTAAAAAATGTTGTACTGTTGGCTTTAACCAAATTTAGAAATTAGGAACTTGGAAGCAAAAACATGCTGAATTTCTACACCATGAAGAGTTTATACTTTGGTAATTAAAGTAGCTTGAGTGTTATGATTTATATGGCATACTTGTATCTTATCTGTGACATTATGCCTATAAAATAATACTATTCACTGTTGTGCCTGCCCTGTACTATGTATTACATCTGCTGTTAAACCTGTAATATCTGTTATTGCTAACTGCTTAAGTGGTTTCTTGTAGTTGTTGAAAGACTGTTCTAATTTGCGTTGTTGACTAATATTTAAGTAATATCTATTGTTGCATTGTGTATGGGTTGTGACTGAAATGGGTCTTTGGATCAGCTATTTAACTGATTAAGAAATGATAGATGAATAGATAGCTAGACAGACAGACATACAGACATATACATTAAATAAATACAATAGGCATGAATGGAAGATAGAATATGCGCAGTTCTAGGATTTGTAAATCATGGATCAAACAGGAATGTTCCTTGGTATCTCTTCTAGAATATTTTTATGGGAGAATAATAACTGATGTCTGACTGCTGATACATTGAGAAAGATATGTCATTAAAACATACTATCGCCAAATAAACTTAGCAATTGTTTTAAGACAGTATTCTATCAAGCACTTTTAGATGAATACGAGGATGGACACAACATGTTTCAGTCTCCTTGGTTTCCTAGAGAGCTTTCATTTAACTTGCTCAGGTTTGTTAATTTGTTAAGAAATATTTTTCTTTTTCTATGGATGGACAGATTTGTTGTGATTTTTGAAATGATTAGCTTAGCATTATTAAACCATTCTTTGAGTTACCTCAGCGTAAGAGCTTCCGTATGACAGGCCATGTCCCAGAATTCAGTGGATGCCAATGCTGTATGAAGACCTTGGAAGGATTAGACATTATTATTTACATAAAAAGCCTGCCACAGGCTATAGTGGATGCATTACTAAATGAATATGTAAGGAAGTCTTATTTTCTTAGAATCATCAGTATCCGTGGGCAACCTTGTAACTGAAACAGTGTTTCGATCAGCTGCATAACTAGCTAAGAAATGATAGATAGATAGATAGATAGATAGATAGATAGATAGATAGATAGATAGATAGACATATAAACACTGTTCCCCAGGGTTAATATAGCTTAAGCCACCTGATAACCTGTAATTACATAGTTATACATACAAAGCAGCCTCTTCATTTGCCTCAATTTTCTACCTATCTCCACTGAGCATTTTATACCACTTAGAGATCACACATGAGAACTACACAACCCTCCACACCACACACCATGCATAGTCCACACACTAGTGTCTCGCAACCACTAAGGCTTAACCATAAACACAACATATTAGTCATAGGAGACTCCATTGTAAGACACACAGATGTGCCTCTCACCAGGCTAGATAAGGAGAAAGTTACGGTTAGTTGTTTGTCAGGTGCCAGAATCCACCATATCACACATGCACTCAAGTCTCTCAACAATAAGTAGTGTTATGACTCTGTCATAGTCCATGTTGGCGTGAATGACTTGAGACGTACCTCCCAGGACTATATGAAGAGAGACATGATTGAGTTCGCTGAATATGTGTCCCAGGCAGGTATGTCTGTAGCCTTAAGCAGCATTCTACCATCACCCAGAATGATGACTCAATACAAACAGAAAATGATTGACTTTAACAATTGGCTTAGTTTCTGGTGTCATTCCAGGGGGATCCAGTGCTTGACAGCCTGGGAAGATACGATCGACAGACCACGATGCTTTGCTAGAGATGGACTGCATCTGTCTCTCTTGGGCTTCAGGCTTCTGGCAACGGTCCTTGCCTCCCCCATAGTGCCTTTTTTAGGAAAAGTCATGTGGTTGATACTACCAGCATAAAAATCTCAACAAAATGCAAGTTAAAGGTCATGCTGCTATATGTTAGGAGTCTAAACATGAAACTGCACTCATTGCAAACATTCTTAACCCTGGAAGATGCTGACATTTGTGCAGTCACAGAAACCTGGGTCAAAGCTGCAGAGAGCACCCCAGCCTTACCTGGTTACTCATCTTATACATTTAGACGGTGACCCCAAAATGTGGGCAGCAAAGCCAAAGGAGGTGGAGTTTCAATATATATTAAAGACAAACACACCTCTAGGCTGGTCAAACAGTATGATGCACAGGAGACACTCCAGGTGCAGTGAACTGTTGACAAGACACCTATTCAAATTATAGCTAGCTACAGGCCCCCTAATTTGACTCAAGATGCCCACCCCACCTATCTGGACCTCTTCAGATCTATCAAGATTCAACCCTTTACCGTGATCCTGGGTGACTTTAATTACCCAACCATAGATTGGAAAAACTACTCATGCCAGCACACAAATGCCCAGAAATTCCTCAATTTTATCAATGCAAATGCCTTAGAACAGCTAGTTGATACCCCACAACAGGTGATAATATCTTGGACTTGGTATTAACCAACATGAGTAACCACAGCAGCACCCCCACGGTATCATCCACCCTGGTAAGATCTGACCATAAAGCGGTCACTTTCGAAGTCAGCATCTCCCCTGACCCCCCTGTAGCTAGGGTCAAACAGAAAAACTTCTGCAAAGATGATTACAACCTCCTGAGGGATGGTATAAACAGCTTCACAGCCCCGCCCCCACTGTAGCAACTGACACCAATGTCCAAATCTAGAACAAAGTACTATACGAGCATTTATATAGATGCATGGAATCAGGAATACCTGACAGGACAAATATCATCCTCTGCAAGGAAGAGTAAACCTGTCTTGTGGACATCTGCAATAAATAATGTACATAACTAAAGGAAATAATTGCTGTCCATGACCAAGAAGGAGCAGATGCCCAATTGGAAGCAATCTCTCCTTAGCCTGAACAAGCAAATAAAAGCACTAGTGAAATCCTCTAAAGTCAACTTTGAGTCCAAATTGGCCACATCTACTAGAGACAATCATAAGGCCTTCTTCACATATGTCTGTAATCTCAAAGGAAGCACCCATATCTGTTCAGAACTGGTGGTCAAGGACACCACATACACAAATGATGTAGATATAGCCAATCTACTGGCTGACGGATTCAATGAAAACTTCTCCCCTATGTCCCCCCCATCAGTAACATTCTCAATACCTGCTCCACCACCCCTTATCTCTAGGGAACAGGTCATCACTGCCCTCTCAAAGGCAAAAAATACAGCCTTCATGGGACCCAATAACATACCAGGCTGCATCCTACATGAACTCAGGCATGAACTTGCAGCACCATTAGGCACCCTATTCAACCAAAGCCCGAGTACAGGCTTTGTCCCACCCGAGTGGAGGACAGCCACTGTCATCCCTTTACACAAAGGTGGACTGTCCACCGATCTAGAAAATTATAGACCCATCCACCTAACTAGCCTGATCTGCAAGGCCATGGAATGGATTATCATGGACCTCATTAACAGGGACATTGGCAACCGCCAAACACTTGACCCCTCACAGTTTGGCTTTGTTAAGGGGAGGTCATGTCTATTAAATCTGGTCAACTTCTTTGAGACAGTCACCAAAGCCATGGACAGGGGAAGACGGTGCACACCGCCTACCTTGTCCTGGCCAAAGCCTTCGTCACTATTCTCCACTTGGGCATAGTAGATAAGCTCTCTCACCTAGGCATCAATCCGTATGTTATCAGATGGGTAGCAAACTGGCTTACTGATAGAACCCACTTAATTAAAATAGGGGAAGCCACCTCAAGCAATAGACCTGTAATGAGCGGCGTACCCCAGGGATCGGTCTTGGGGCCTCTGTTATTTTGGACATACTTCTCTGAGGTGTAAGCCCAAACCAGACTATGGCGACCAAGTTTGCAGATGACTGCAAGCTGGGCACAGTCATCAATTCCCTAAGTGATGTGGACATCCTCCAAGATGGTCTCACCCAAACTAATGACTGGTGCCAGAAACATGCCCTCAAGCTGAATGCCAAAAAAATGCATCATCATCCCCTTTGGGGAGAGTGACTTCCTCTCATATTATCACATTAATAGCAATGTCCTAAGTACACAATCAGTAGTAAAGGATTTGGGCATCCAGGTTGATAGCAACCTGAGTTTTGACTACCATGTTGCTTACGTTGTACGGAAAGCTTTCTACATGGCCCACCTCATAAGTAAGGGTATCTCATCCAGGGACAAAGAGGTCACAAAATCCATGTATTCTTCCCTTATAAGGCCAATTATTGAGTACAACGCCCCCTTTGGTATTTACCTCACAAAGCACATGCAGCAGCTGAAGACACCACAGAGGTTCCTCACCAGAAGAATCCAGGGCCTCAAGCACCTACCCTACACAGATAGGCTAAAAGCCCTGTCCCTCTACTCAGTTTCATACAGATTCCTCAGAGGTGACCTCTGCCTGGCATACAAAGCAATCTCAGATCCTGCCTTGATGGGACTGCTGCATATCCACAAGTCAAGCTCCACTCGAGCAACCTGCACGGGTGACCTCATCCTGGTCTGTGATATCAATAGAACTTGTTGGCGGGACAGATTTGTGTCCCAGAGACTCCCCTGTCTGTGGAATAGACTCCCTGTCCATGTCAAGCAGAGCACTTCATTATCCCCTTTTAAGGGCAACCTGGATAACTGGATGGGAAACAGAAAATACACTTCTGGGATTACACCTGTCTCCCTGCTGGACATGGGCTCTGGGTGCTGACTTGTCTAAACATGGATAAACTCTTGGCTAGGCTTATAAGGACCTCAGGGCCAATAATCTAGTAACTTCCTATGATCCTATGACCTTTAGTTACAGTCTATGAGGCTGTGGCATGTCTTCAGCTAACTTTGCTCAGGCCGAACAAGTCTGGGTTTGTCACCTCAGGTTAACTTTACCCTCCCCCCCCACATTTCATGGCAGCTCATAGTGCAAATGTTTTCAGCACTTAATGCCTATGATAAGTGGACTAACAGAATATCGGAGACTTTTTTGTTGGTTCTGTAAGATCAATACAGCACCATTTATGTACAGATGAGTTGTAATACACATTCTTCATCTGACCATGTGACCAGAACTGGCAGTAATTAGCCTGGCCAAGTTCTTGATTGATTCCCCTTCTGAGTTTAGCACATTTTGCCATGACTGTTCGCTACCTGTGCAGAAGCATGTAATGGAGTACAGTTCACTGTTACAAGTCTCTTGAGCTGTGTTATATGTACCATGCTGAGTACTTTTCAGTGACAGTTATTACACTCTTTGCAACCCACCCACTGTGTAATATACATGTTTTAGCCCAGTGGAAAATTCATAGGTGAGTTCTTGATGTTTTCTGGAGGAGATTGTTATGGTGACTTTGTAGCTGGGATGATCATTGCTGTAAAGATTCCTGACACCTACAGCAGTGTGTGTTGATTTAGCTATCACTGTTGCATTATAGAACTGACTCTTAGAGCACAATCATCTAAACTTGAAGCAGCCAAGACTTTCCTTTTCTCACTCAGATCTTTCTTGAAAAGAAACATTTTTTTATTTATCTTAGTTTTTGTTGTTGTGATTAGGCTGGGCGACGGTCTTTGACCTTTTTCAAGGGAATCATTCAGTGTTATTTGTGGAGACTAGGGAAATTTAGCAGGGACTTCAGGGAAATTTATGAGCCACTTTTTTGGCAATTGCTATGAGGTCTTTAACATTCACTCAAGTTCCCATCAACTCTGGTTTCATCAAAATGGTACAACATGGGTGCAGTAGTTCTTATACTGTGTTAAATACCAGTTTTGGAACATAAATGCAGTCACTTAGTGTGGTGAAAGAACCTAGAATGCTCTTGTCTTCTTGTCATCAGATGAAGGCATGCAGCTTGGTGAGCCACTGTCAGTTATTAACACAGTACCCAGCATTAACAGCTGTGCTACTGCATATAATCACTAATGATGTGTTGAGATACTTGATCTTGTATTACGTGTGTTAGAAGGATCCATTTAGTTATATACAACTATTTTCTTATTCATCAGTTTGGACTGCTGCGGTCAGCCAATGCTGACTTCAGAACCCCTGATATTCCTTATTGCTCCATTCTGTCCAGGGCCACAAAAACATGTGCCATACACTGATGTTACCCTTTGCTGAATGGATCTTCTATTTTTAGAGAAGAAAGCCTTATGACTATTGGACTATGCACTGCCTCATGTCAAAAGAGTGTGCTTAGAGTACAAGGACCATCATACTGCAAGCAGCTAATTGGCTTCGTAGTTGGTTGACCCTCAGCTCCCTAGATTTACTTGGTGAGCATGCAGTAAGGCATTGTAAAAGTCTATCTACACCCCTCAATGCTCCTAACACCATATTACCAGTTGACACTTCGGTTTCTCTCTACCAGAAGCCACAACTGGGCACACCCACAGCACATCCCCCACCTTCCACATAGATTATTCCCCTCCCTCTCTGTATAATTATTCCTCTCCCACTCTGTATCAGTTCCTCCATTACCTGGACTACTAGTCAAACACAGGGAGAGTAAGTCAAAGTTAGAGGTTCAGCCCTATGTGCCATGGAACCAAGTAAAGGTATCCCAACTTTAATTTCCTTGCTCCTGTAAATTAAATGCTGTATCTACACATTATGACCTTTAATTTTAGTGACCTCCATTATTCATAAAGCAGTAACACAACTGCAGTGTAATGAGGCAGTTACTGAGTGAATACATAAGCATCAAGCAATTAACGTTAGTGTTATGGTAGCATATTGCTAATCTGATCTGTGGATTATGATTTTAAAGTAATCATTTTTAGTAGTATTCAAGCATTATGTCTATTGGGGCTGTAGAACAACTGCATAAACAGTGTATGCATGTAGATGGTCTTCTCTCCCATATTTGCATGTTTTTGCTATACTGCTAGCAGTCAGTATGTCTTCTGTATAGAGCTATTTTTGTACTGTTGTTGATTTGGTGTTTGTATGCCTTTTTTGCTGAATGACGTCTTCATGCAGAGTTGCTTCCTCGTGTGTCTCTTATATATTATTTTACTGCTTTCAGCTTGCTTAAGTTGCTTTGTATTAGACACTCTTACCTTCCTGAAATTTCCTCTGTTTCTTCTCTACAACTAATTGCCATCTTTTTGAACACCATAAGATGCCAGTTAAGCTACTTGTCCTGTAAACACAGATTCAGGCTACTGATCTTGTCATCATTGCTAGATTCTCATTTTATACGCTGTATGCAATTTTGAGAATATCCTGGCATGCTTATCTTAGCACTAGTTATGTCTCTGTTGGGTCCTTTCTGTGATGTCATTGTCTTGCCTTGATTCTTTGGCATTTACGAGACTGAAGAAATCAGAATCTACTCTTTAGTCTTCTGCCTAGGAGTATAGGCAGTATTTTTGGAAATAAACACCTACTTGTATTTGACTACTAGAATGTAACCTGCTATCCTATATTTCAGTACTGAAAATGCTTTTGAGATAAGAGTATTATGAAAAAAACAGCCAGCCAGGCATTACAGAGCCATTAAATAATCTATATGACCATAAACTAAAGTAACTTTTCAGTACTTTTTTAATTTCTATTCTAAAACGTCTCACTGCACAGCACAAAAATATTTAAAATAGTATATACCATGGTGTGCATGATATATGCCTTATTAGATCCTTCTAGCGATTAATAATTGAGCTGCTGAGAGACTGGCTTTCTCATGGAACACTCCTACTCTCCACACTGCAAGATGATAACCTCATAGCTACTGCTGCTGTTCTTTATGGCTGCATAATTCTTCTACTTGTCCATTCAACTTCTGGTATACTTACGTCATTACATGCTTAAACTCCTAGTTCTCAGAGCATTTATAACCCATATTCTTAGATCATTATCTGATATGATAATATCAGTTATCCCGTGAGAAGACCGACTTCATCTTAATCTCACTGCCATTTGTGTTATCTATTAATATAATTACTCAGAGTACCTGGAGTAATAATTTCAAACATATCAGGTACATGGATTCTTTCAATTGTTAACAAGTTTGTGCATTCCCTTCTCCACATATTAAGATGCTTTTCAATACCAGGTAGACCACAGAGAGTATCTGCTGATATTTGTTCCCATAGATTATTACTATGGTACTGATCTACATTACTTTATGTTGCTGTCATTTATGCCCAGTATATTATATTTCTTGTTCTTTCCTTGCATGCCAGTATTTTAAGGCATGACTCATAGCCTCTTTAGCATTGATTTTCTTTTCTCCTTAGATAAAATAACCTTGCCAGTTTTGAAAATTAACACTGGAGAAAAGTTATTTATTTTATGAAGAAAAGGAACATCTAGATTTCCTTTCTGACTGACTAGTGACTGGATTCTTCAATTAGAGTCGGTACATCTCCAAAGTTCTCTTACATCTTCCTCCTGTCATTGTCAGATTGTGATATTAGTCATAGATTCTCTAGCTCTTCAGCTAGTAACTATTTATTCTGCTCTAGTAAATATGCTGTACACAGCATATTTGCTATAGCATTTTTATGCCTCGTCTGTAACTCACTTTCAGTTTACAGTGCTGTAGATTATATACATCCTGTCTAATACAGGAGCTGCCTTGTACTAAGACATTATGAACACAGTTTGCATAATATACCCTTTATCTACTAATGCTGCGGTGGTACAGCGGTAGCGTTGTTACCTCGCAGCAAGAGGTTCTCCCGTTCGATTCTTGGCTTGGCTTGGGAGTGTCTTCTGTGTGGAGTCTGCATGTCCTCCCCACGGTTGGCTAGCGTTTGAAAGACATGCGTGCGTAAATGGGCGTACCTTCATTGAAGGTTGGGTGTCGAGCTGGCACCTTGGCATTTTGTAATAATCTACTGCCAATCATTAGCGGACCGGAGTTCTGCTGTGGCGACCCCTTACCGGGAAAAAGCTGAAAGACAAACAACATCTACTACTGTGCTATAATACATTCATGTTGTGCATATCTATAGAGTCTTGCTAACAGTTCTTTTTTTCTACTTGAGTATATATTTTTGTGCATCTGTAAATGCTTTAGAGCCGTAGCCAATTGGCATATTTTCTTTCAGATCATTGCTCTTCTACTGTTCTGACTGGCACTGAATTGTAACACAACTGGTGTATTTACATAGTATTATTTCAACACAGGTGCTGATGGTACTTATTTCTGTAACATCTCAAAACTCTTTTTCTTGCTTATATTTCTGTTCCCAGCCTATGTTTATCTCTTTGCTTTGGCATTTGTATTGTTGTTCTCAGTTTCTCTTAGTCTGATTTCAGTTCTGATGTTAGAATGTTAACCATTTTCATTTGAAATGTCACACTTACTGGACACTCACTCTTACTTATTTTAAAATGCTTTGGTCTCATTTGGTCCTGGAGCTGTCTTATTCTTGTACCATGTTCATTTGTTGTCTGACCTTACATTAACAAATCGTTAATTTTGTTCCTAACATATTTTAAAACTTCAATTACTTCTGAAAATGTCCTTTTTAATTATTTCATTTGCTGACAAGATACCAAATAGAAAACTCATGAATCTGTTTCTTCTAAAAAGTTTACTAAATGTTTATAACTTAGATCATCAAACATGTAGGTTTACCTGTCAGAATTCCTGGTTTGCATTTAACACTGAAAATAAGTTAGCATGTGATATAATTGAGACTAGTTCCTCAGGTATAAACAATGGACAGTGTTCCCTTTTAATCACTTTATTTAGATCCTATGGAGTTGTTCAAAGTAAATCACATCCAACTTCTGTACAGTGTCCACACTATTCACTCATTCTGTTGGCTTAGCCTGGTTCTATTCTTACTCAGTTTTACCGCTAAGAATGACTTTTCTGTGCAGCATATATAACTGTCATAGCATTTGGAGTTATTTGAATATGATATTCTCCTGATAAGCTACCAAAACCTGTAAATAAATAAAGAGTTATGTGAGTTATCATTGCTGCACTTCTGCATGCTGTTTATGTTGGCTGTGTCTGTTTATCTGTTGTGGATGTATTCTATGATTCTACAATGTGAATTTGCATCACTATGCCTGAATTATTACGTATGAAGCAACCTAAAATATTAGAAAAATTGTCTTACTTATCCATTGATACTCTTCAAAAGAGGATATCTTTATTTCTATAATCATGTGTCAGTATCTTTTTACTCAGCAGCTTGACTCGGTGTCCTCAATAAGACAATAATATGTGGACTACTTTATTTTCACCGTCTTTAAAAGTATTTTCTGACAAAATGTTACTCTTAATTTCATTTATTTTTAATTTCTTTGAGCATATCTTCTGACAAAATATTACACTTAAGCATAACAGCTTAAATTCAGTAATATCTGTTACTTCTGTACTTCTGTCAGGAGTCAGTCAGACTGGCAGTCTTAATACACTGCTTCCTGGTTTTCTTTTTGCACTCCATCATCTCTTTCTATTTTAATCATGTCAACAAACATTACTCTTCTAATGTTTTTTAAAGAGCTTTATTTGTATCTGGGTTTATAAAAGGATTCTATCCCAGCGTTTACAATATAGATTAAATACTGGGCAGTTCTTTCATTCATACTGACGTGCGTCTTGAATTTCAGCTGTATCTTGTATACCCCATTGATACCTTTGTTGTTACTGTTATCAATGTTGCACATTTTCATTTTAAGCTTCAGTTTTATTGTATTATCTGACTCACAGTTTATCTTATATATTTCCACTTTTCTCTTTTAACTCATTCAACTCTTTATTTGTAATTTCACTAATTGTATAATTACATACATTTGGATACAGTCAGGTTTGTTTCTTGTAAAAGTTTGCCACTTGCCTTATCATGTCTGATGCTACAAACTATTTTTTCTATTAATGAAGTGTTCAATACACAGTATTTGGCTCTATTCTTTAGCTCATTAGCATATGTATCTGTAGTTTCCATTAAGCTTGGTCTCCTATAAAGAATAAATGACACAATAAATGGTCAGTGATTCTATAAGCCTCACAGTCATCCCTCAAATTCTCCACTGTTGATGCTAATTTGACCTTTTCCTCTTCTTAAAAGTGTTAAATGCATGATTTTTTTGTATTTTTAAGTGGATATATATATTTGTTTGGTATTTCTTGATTTTACACACATGTAATGAAAAACTGGTTTTAATATTTGTTCTTTCTTTAAAGAATGCTGCTTGCGGTCACATGACTGCATATAGGAGTGGTATTTAAAAGGGAAGTTAATTTGTGTTTTTTATCTGAAGAAGTCCATGTGATTGTCACAGGACGAAAAGTGCTTCATAAAACACTTTGTGGATTTTATCTCTTGATAGTCGGTCTGTTGCTTCTGTACGTTTGTTTTAGTCAGTTGTACAGTTCGTTGTTCGTAGTTTGTTCAGTTAAATGCATTTATTATTATATTGCCTTGTTATCTACACAATTAACTATTTATCATTGCAATTACTTATTGCAGCTGAGGTTGGGACCTTCTCATTGTATTGCCCTATAATTATCTATATAGTGTTTTAGTTGAGTTGTTACTGTCATTGTATAGCCTTATTACCCAGATTGTGGCTGCATCAGCCAGCTTGCTTGGTAAGCAGATAAAATAAATAAATAAACTCATTCATTCATTTAAGGCTTCTTTTCCTTTGACATGCAGAAATGTGCTGCAGTGAACCTTTTCTGAATTCTAATCTGTTCCATTGTCATTGAAGAAGACATCCAGTTACTTGATATTTAGACTTCAATTTTTTCCAGAATTACCTTGCAATGAAAGAATTGCTGGTTGTTGCAACTGGACCAACTTTACTTTAAAAAATTCCATACTCCAATGACTTCTCAGAAGTTATATGACTAAAAGACAGAATGGTGACTTTATTTAAAAAAATCAATTTGCAAATTATAATTCTGTAGAACAGACTTAAAATGAATTAATTTTTAATTTCTGACACTTTTGACACAATGAATCTATAAAGACATCCACATGTAAGATTTGTAACTAGAGTCCATTAGAACCACTTTGTTAAGCAGTTCTGAGATGATCATGTGACATGCACACCAAGTAGAATTGCAAATTATACCTTAAAGCTAGGTGCTTGTTGAAGTTCTAATGTGCAGAAATGCAGGTGTAAATGGGAAGAATATATATATATATATATATATATATATATATATATATATATATATTAAGTCAACATCTGTGGTACTTCAGAGTATTCACCTTTCTCTGATACACAGCAGTCTTAGAGTTAATATGTTTATGTAGCAGGGGTGTCAGAGGGCATAGGAGTATCAGAAGCTGTAAAGCTCTCTTACAAAAAAAACAAATGTTTTAATGAGGCAACAACAACTTTGAAAGTTCTATGTTTCAAACGAAATTGGGTTGCCTTCCAGAATTACAGGTAGTTAGTCATTGCTGCAATTCCCACTTGAAAGTAAACTGTTTTGCAAACCATTTGCTACTGATAGTGTCACAGTCGCCAGCCTCCCAGGATTATACTAAATAATTCTACATGCTAGATGCAACTCTTACTTTGAACAGTTAACTATGCTGGTAATTGTTGCCACTATCAAAACAGTGGAGTGTCTCATTGTATAAGTTTTTTTTTATTTACTAGTGGTTGGTCTCCCTCTTTTGGACACTCTAAATTGGTCCTAGGCGTGAGTGCGTGTGTGTGTGTGTGTGTGTGTGTGTGTGTGTGTGTGTGTGTGTGTGTGTGTGTGTGTGTGTGTGCCTTCCGTCGAAGGTTGGGTGCCGGGCTGGCAACTCGACACTGTAAAATTCCACTGTCAATCGTGAGCGGACAGATGATCTGCTGTGGTGACCCCTAACTGGGAAAAGCCGAAAGAAGAAGAAGAAGTGGTTGGTCTCACTCTTAGTTAAATAGCTGCTGTTTCTAACAATCGTGGTAAGTTATTATACTAGATAACTGTCTTTGACTGGAAAAGCTGTGACTGCGGTATGGTCAGAAGACTGTTTTTCAACACCCTAAGTGCATATCTGCATCCTCTCACTCTGTTATTACAGTACATGACAGAAACCATTTATGCTTTCTACAGAAGATTAATGAAGCAGGTAGTTCAGCATTACACAGCCCAGCAGCTTTTTCCTACTTCTATTTATTCTGAAAGTGCTGTTATATGCCCACAAGATACGGACGCTGTGCTGCTTGTATTTTTTACAAAGTGTATATGGTGTCACATATGTCTTTGCTTCCCTTTGCCCGTTTTGACTGGTGCTTAGTCATGTTAGTCTTAGAATCATGTTTTCCCTAGTCCAGCATTCTCCTGTCTAATATGCTTTCCTCATTTAATATTCACTTTTCTTACACATTGATGCATATTTTACCACTTTAACTTTGAATTCTATGATGTTTGTAACTATGTAAAGTAATCCAAGCAGTATCCACCAAACAGATGGTGAATTTCGAACAGCTCACAATAAGGTAGATCCAAATGAAAGGTCCAAAATTCCAGTAGAAAACAGCTTTATTTAAACGCCACAATCCTGTTCAACGTTTTTCATCAATGTAAGACTTCGTCAGAATACAAACATCTACAACAGTACACTGCCTTATATACAACCTACCCTACATAGGCAATCATCTAATTACTCAATTAACTAATTTAAAAATACCACCCACATTAAAGTCACAGCACAAACTAAAAAGCTTTTTACAAATAATGTGCAATGAAATGTTAGTCGTAAATACTGTTTTACAAAGAATGAAATTTAACTAATCTATTCTAAATTCATAAATTAACTTTCATAAATGTTAATATAGTAACTAAACTTATATAGGTTAAAAACAATGGTAAAAATACATCCTTATAATTGTTGTATTCAAGTTAATAACTCTTGAGTTAAAATCTAGAGTAATAAAGGTTGTTTAAAAATAATAATAATAATAATTTAATACACAGATCAAAAACTTTGATACATACACCTTGCATATATATAAAACATGACCATCATACAATCTACAACCCAAAAGAGAAACACATGATGGCATATTTATTTATTTCACACCCCCACAAGGGTGTTTTTTTAAAAACATTTCAATGCAAATTACAATAGGCTACCTAAATCTGTTGTGCTTTTAATTTTAAATATGGTACAATGGATATATGGTCATTCAATCCTGGGAAGCGGTTGGATTCTAAAAGAATCTGCCAATATGTCTCCTGATGGCATAATTTTGCTTCCCAGGGACCACCCCTAGCACTTTTAGCCACGGAATCCAAAATGAAGAACAGAAAAGTTCCATCCTCACAATTTATAGTATGTCTGTAAAGGGCATTGTTACCATTACACTTCTGTATGTCGTAATAGTGCTCATATATAGTGGTCTTTCAGTTTTCCCAACATAAAATGATTGGCAGCCCTGACATACTGCCAAATAAGCCACCCCAAATGAAAGGCAATTGTAAAAATTTTTTTGCAACAATTTTCCTATTTCTGCTCTCCAAATAAATCATTTCTTGATTCAAGATGTATTTACATTGTGAGCACCCCCCACATTTATATGTCCCTTTCCTTTGGTCTCTCATACTCTGTGGTTGAATCTCCTGCTCCAAGATTCTTTTAACGTTGAATCCTTTTCTATAAATTGTTTTAACCTTTCTATCTTTAAGGCTACTCAGGTCAGTGATGTCCTGAAAAGTTTTAAACTCTTTCTCAATAATGTTGGTTAGCCTACCAACATTTGCACTATAATCAGTCACAAATAACAAATGGTCTTTCTCAAAGGTCTGTAGGTCATGGGACCCTAGGTCCAGTAACACCTGCCCCAAAATGGGTTTGAATCTAGTGGACCTTCCTAACGTGACCTCTTTTTTCACTGATTCAATCAAATGTGGTGGGTAACCCCTGTCCAAAAACATCGAGGTTAATACCTCGCATTCCAGCTCGAATTCTGAATCCTGGGAGGTCATCCTTGATATCCTAACAAACTGCCCTTTGATAATCCCTTTCTTTTGAAATCCTGGATGTGAACTAAGAAAGTGTAGGTAACAATTGGAAAAGGTAGGCTTTCTGTATACTTTAGAACTAAAACCAAAAGGGTTTTTCTTTATCGTAACGTCCAAATAGTTAACCTCTTCCATGAACACCTGATGTGTAAATTTAAAAAATGATGTGGTGGAATTTATATATGTCAGGAACTCATCAATAGTTTCAATGGGGCCATTCCAAAAAATACAAATATCATCCAGGAATCTTGAGTAATGAGTCCAGTTGTCAATAAACTCACAGTCATGGATGAATTTTTTCTCCCAAACGGCCATGACCATGTCGGCATAGGTAGGCGCACAGTTTGCCCCCATCGATACTCCACTGGTCTGCTGGAAATACTCTCCATCATAAAAAACAGAGTTGTTTTTCAGTACCAGCTCTAAAAGACCTATAATCATGTGCACATCGTTGTTCGTTCCCACAAGGCTTCCTCTATCCACTCCAAACCTATTTCAGTAGGAATGACCGTAAATAAATCTACATCTATGGTCAGGAAAATGAGGTTTGGCTTACATAATTCAGGGTGTTCCTCCTCATCCTTAAGAAGATGGGTTTCTTTCCCCGAACCTGTTTCAATTTCCAATCCAAGAGCTTTGAAATTGGTCTTTGAGCCCAATAGGTCTTAAAGGTGGATCTTCAACACATTTGTGAATCTTGGGAATTCCAAATATGGTTGGTACTTTGGGGGGGGGGGGTCTCTAGAAAGGAGTATGTATCAAACTCAATAACCTCCTGGTCAAGCATATCCTTGATGGCCAGATCAATCTTCGATATGACAGTAAAATTTCATTTATAGATGTTAAAGTGTATCGATTGGAATCAAATAAAATGTCATTCATTTTACTCTGATACAAAATTTCATTCATAAATACCGCACTCCCACCTTGTTGTTGCATGACCCTCACCTGGTGGTTCTGTGCCAGGTCCTGCAGTAACTGGTTTTCAGAATAGCTAAGATTGTACTCCACCTCACCTCGTGTAATTCCTGGCGAATAAGTTTCTCAATCCTGGCCTCCAAGTTACTAAGTTGTGGATGTAATGGGGGATGAAATGTGCTAGATTTCTTGAGATGTAAACTAGGTGTAATCGGTGTATGACAAAAAAGATGTTCCAGATTTAATTTACGAATGAACAGTTTCAGGTCCAAAATGCTGTTAACCAAGTGGCTACCCCTAGAAGGAACAAACTTAAATCCCTTGGTAAACAGGTCAAAACATGTACTGGTAATGGAAAAATCACTATAGTTGTAAATGTGATACCCTTTCCTACTATAACACCTATACAAACCAATGTTGGAAATAGAAATATCCTCTTTCATTGCCAACCCAGGTTCTGATTCCTTTTCCACCCCTGCATACGTTTCTCCTTCCCTTGTGCAAAAATGGGATACAATGGGTAGGGTGGTCCCCCCTGCTGGTTCCTTATACGTTCTGATCTCCTTGGTAAAAAATGGTCACCTGAATTAATTGTTGGATTTTCTGAATCCAATGCTTCCATCCCCTCCTCCTCAACTAAAATGGGGGACGTAGATTGAACCCTAACCTCGGTCTCGTCTTTCGACCAGGAATTCCTAAAATACATGTTAGCACTTTGGGGAGGTTTAGGGTATTGTCTCCCTTCCCTGTATTCCCTCAGGTCCCTATTTAATTTATTATGTTTCCTTTTAATGACCATGTCACAGTGTTTGTCAATAACCTCCTGATATTTACAATTCTGGCTTTCAACTGTAAACAATAGGTCACTAGTAATTCTTTCATTACATTTGAATATTTCATCAGTTAAGCTTCGAATTTCATTCTCATTTCTTTTAATAATGGCCTGAACTATTTCAAGCCCACACCTATCAAAAGCTTTAACTAGGTCCCTATGAAAATCGCTACCACAAATAACATGGTTTGGGTACTTATGTACCCTCAACCCTTTGGGTACAATGCTTCTTGTAACACATTCAGATAAATACATATTGTCAAGTACTAGGTTTTTGTACCTGTGTAAAATGTCCTCAAGAATGCGTAGATTTTCATCATAGGAAATACTCTCAGTAGAATGGGGGCTAGCGCTCCCAGAAAAAACAAAGTCCGGTTTTGCATTAACCCAGTCTGAGAAGGATAAATGTTCCAATGCCGTTGGTGTAGTTAAACTAGGCTGGTGACACGGAATAGACGCTTCCTCCATCATCACGAAAACGGACGGTGTATGCAAAGTTGGATGTGTTATTTGTGATCCCCTGCTCACCTTGCTTCCCCATACCATTGCGATTAGAGGTTGCAGGGGGATAAATCAAAACCGCTTTCAGGACTTCCAATAGTCTTAAGCCCCTGCCCAATAGGGGTAAGCAATTGAACCAATTGTGTTAGCTGACCCGTGAGCTGCGATATATCTCCGGTGACCGACAATACACCGGTCGAGTTACCATCGGTAGTAGAACTGCCCGGAACAGCCTCCATAGGAAACCACTCAAAAACAAAACACAAAAAGCACTTGAATTCAACCAAGCAACGTAATGTAAAGTAATCCAAGCAGTATCCACCAAACAGATGGTGAATTTCGAACAGCTCACAATAAGGTAGATCCAAATGAAAGGTCCAAAATTCCAGTAGAAAACAGCTTTATTTAAACGCCACAATCCTGTTCAACGTTTTTCATCAATGTAAGAGAATACAAACATCTACAACAGTACACTGCCTTATATACAACCTACCCTACATAGGCAATCATCTAATTACTCAATTAACTAATTTAAAAATACCACCCACATTAAAGTCACAGCACAAACTAAAAAGCTTTTTACAAATAATGTGCAATGAAATGTTAGTCGAATACTGTTTTACAAAGAATGAAATTTAACTAATCTATTCTAAATTCATAAATTAACTTTCATAAATGTTAATATAGTAACTAAACTTATATAGGTTAAAAACAATGGTAAAAATACATCCTTATAATTGTTGTATTCAAGTTAATAACTCTTGAGTTAAAATCTAGAGTAATAAAGGTTGTTTAAAAATAATAATAATAATAATTTAATACACAGATCAAAAACTTTGATACATACACCTTGCATATATATAAAACATGACCATCATACAATCTACAACCCAAAAGAGAAACACATGATGGCATATTTATTTATTTCACACCCCCACAAGGGTGTTTTTTTAAAAACGGGATACAATTTTAGTTGAGGAGGAGGGGATGGAAGCATTGGATTCAGAAAATCCAACAATTAATTCAGGTGACCATTTTTTACCAAGGAGATCAGAACGTATAAGGAACCAGCAGGGGGGACCACCCTACCCATTGTATCCCATTTTTGCACAAGGGAAGGAGAAACGTATGCAGGGGTGGAAAAGGAATCAGAACCTGGGTTGGCAATGAAAGAGGATATTTCTATTTCCAACATTGGTTTGTATAGGTGTTATAGTAGGAAAGGGTATCACATTTACAACTATAGTGATTTTTCCATTACCAGTACATGTTTTGACCTGTTTACCAAGGGATTTAAGTTTGTTCCTTCTAGGGTAGCCACTTGGTTGACAGCATTTTGGACCTGAAACTGTTCATAATTAAATCTGGAACATCTTTTGTCATACGTTTACATCTCAAGAAATCTAGCACATTTCATCCCCCATTACATCCACAACTTAGTAACTTGGAGGCCAGGATTGAGAAACTTATTCGCCAGGAATTACACCGAGGTGAGGTGGAGTACAATCTTAGCTATTCTGAAAACCAGTTACTGCAGGACCTGGCACAGAACCACCAGGTGAGGGTCATGCAACCGGACAAGGGTGGGGGTACGGTATTTATGAATGAAATTTTGTATCAGAGTAAAATGAATGACATTTTATTTGATTCCAATCGATACACTTTAACATCTATAAATGAAATTTTACTGTCATATCGAAAGATTGATCTGGCCATCAAGGATATGCTTGACCAGGAGGTTATTGAGTTTGATACATACTCCTTTCTAGAGACCCCCTCCCCCAAAGTACCAACCATATTTGGAATTCCCAAGATTCACAAATGTGTTGAAGATCCACCTTTAAGACCTATTGTGGCCGCACAAGGCTCAACCCGCAATTTCAAAGCTCTTGGATTGGAAATTGAAACAGGTTCGGGGAAAGAAACCCATCTTCTTGAGGATCACCCCTGAATTATGTAAGCCAAACCTCATTTTCCTGACCATAGATGTTGTAGATTTATTTACGGTCATTCCTACTGAAATAGGTTTGGAGTGGATAGAGGAAGCCTTGTGGGAACGTCCAACTATTTTGCACATGATTATAGGTCTTTTAGAGCTGGTACTGAAAAACAACTTTGTTTTTTATGATGGAGAGTATTTCCAGCAGACCAGTGGAGTATCGATGGGGGCAAACTGTGCCTACCTATGCCGACATGGTCATGGCGTTTGGGAGAAAAAATTCATCCATGACTGTGAGTTTATTGACCACTGGACTCATTACTCAAGATTCCTGGATGATATTTGTATTTTTTGGAATGGCCCCATTGAAACTATTGATGAGTTCCTGACATATATAAATTCCACCACATCATTTTTGAAATTTACACATCAGGTGTTCATGGAAGAGGTTAACTATTTGGACGTTACGATAAAAGAAAACCCTTTTGGTTTTAGTTCTAAAGTATACAGAAAGCCTACCTTTCCAATTGTTACCTACACTTTCTTAGTTCACACCGATTTCAAAGAAAGGGATTATCAAAGCGCAGTTTGTTAGGATATCAAGGATGACCTCCCAGGATTCAGAATTCGAGCTGGAATGCGAGGTATTAACCTCGATGTTTTTGGACAGGGGTTACCCACCACATTTGATTGAATCAGTGAAAAAAGAGGTCACGTTAGGAAGGTCCACTAGATTCAAACCCATTTTGGGGCAGGTGTTACTGGACCTAGGGTCCACACAAACGCATGACCTACAGACCTTTGAGAAAGACCATTTGTTATTTGTGACTGATTATAGTGCAAATGTTGGTAGGCTAACCAACATTATTGAGAAAGAGTTTAAAACTTTTCAGGACATCACTGACCTGAGTAGCCTTAAAGATAGAAAGGTTAAAACAATTTATAGAAAAGGATTCAACGTTAAAAGAATCTTGGAGCAGGAGATTCAACCACAGAGTATGAGAGACCAAAGGAAAGGGACATATAAATGTGGGGGGTGCTCACAATGTAAATACATCTTGAATCAAGAAATGATTTATTTGGAGAGCAGAAATAGGAAAATTGTTGCAAAAAAATTTTTACAATTGCCTTTCATTTGGGGTGGTTTATTTGGCAGTATGTCAGGGCTGCCAATCATTTTATGTTGGGAAAACTGAAAGACCACTCCGAAGGCGTATATATGAGCACTATTACGACATACAGAAGTGTAATGGTAACAATGCCCTTTACAGGCATACTATAAATTGTGAGGATGGAACTTTTCTGTTCTTCATTTTGGATTCCGTGGCTAAAAGTGCTAGGGGTGGTCCCTGGGAAGCAAAATTATGCCATCAGGAGACATATTGGCAGATTCTTTTAGAATCCAATTGAATGACCATATATCCATTGTACCATATTTAAAATTAAAAGCACAACAGATTTAGGTAGCCTATTGTTGTAATTTGCATTGAAATGTTTTTAAAAAAAACACCCTTGTGGGGGTGTGAAATAAATAAATATGCCATCATGTGTTTCTCTTTTGGGTTGTAGATTGTATGATGGTCATGTTTTATATATATTTTGATCTGTGTATTAAATTATTATTATTATTTTTAAACAACCTTTATTACTCTAGATTTTAACTCAAGAGTTATTAACTTGAATACAACAATTATAAGGATGTATTTTTACCATTGTTTTTAACCTATATAAGTTTAGTTACTATATTAACATTTATGAAAGTTAATTTATGAATTTAGAATAGATTAGTTAAATTTCATTCTTTGTAAAACAGTATTCATTTCATTGCACATTATTTGTAAAAGCACTTTAATGTGGGTGGTATTTTTAAATTAGTTAATTGAGTAATTAGATGATTGCCTATGTAGGGTAGGTTGTATATAAGGCAGTGTACTGTTGTAGATGTTTGTATTCTGTGAACAGGATTGTGGTTTAAATAAAGCTGTTTTCTACTGGAATTTTGGACCTTTCATTTGGATCTACCTTATTTGAGCTGGAATTCACCATCTGGGTTGAATTCAAGTGCTTTTTGTGTTTTGTTTTGAGTGGTTTCCTATGGAGGCTGTTCCGGCAGTTCTACTCGGAGATATATCGCAGCTCACGGGTCAGCTAACACAATTGGTTCAATTGCTTACCCCTATTGGGCAGGGGCTTAAGACTATTATTTCAGAGCAAAGGGAAGTCCTGTTGGAAATTTTGACGTTATCCCCTGCAACCTCTAATCGCAATGGTATGGGCGGTCGGATCACAAATGAACTTTGCATACACCGTCCGGTCACCAGCCTAGTTTAACTACACCAATGGCATTGGAACATTTATCCTTCTCAGACTGGGTTAATGCTTTTCTGGGAGGTACAAAACCTAGTACTTGACAATATGTATTTATCTGAATGTGTTACAAGAAGCATTGTACCCAAAGGGTTGAGGGTACATAAGTACCCAAACCATGTTATTTGTGGTAGCAATTTTCATAGGGACCTAGTTAAAGCTTTTGATAGGTGTGGGCTTGAAATAGTTCAGGCCATTATTAAAAGAAATGAGAATGAAATTAACTGATGAAATATTCAAATGTAATGAAAGAATTACTAGTGACCTATTGTTTACAGTTGAAAGCCAGAATTGTAAATATCATTGACAAACACTGTGACATGGTCATTAAAAGGAAACATAATAAATTAAATAGGGACCTGAGGGAATACAGGGAAGGGAGACAATACCCAAAGTGCTAACATGTATTTTAGGAATTGACCGAGGTTAGGGTTCAATCCCCCATTTTAGTTGAGGAGGAGGGATGGAAGCATTGGATTCAGAAAATCCAACAATTAATTCAGGTGACCATTTTTACCAAGGAGATCAGAAGGAACCAGCAGGGGACCACCCTACCCATTGTATCCCATTTTGCACAAGGGAAGGAGTATGCAGGGGTGGAAAAGGAATCAGAACCTGGGTTGGCAATGAAAGAGGATATTTCTATTTCCAACATTGGTTTGTATAGGTGTTATAGTAGGAAAGGGTATCACATTTACAACTATAGTGATTTTTCCATTACCAGTACATGTTTTGACCTGTTTACCAAGGGATTTAAGTTTGTTCCTTCTAGTTAACAGCATTTTGGACCTGAAACTGTTCATTCGTAAATTAAATCTGGAACATCTTTTGTCATACACCGATTACACCTAGTTTACATCTCAAGAAATCTAGCACATTTCATCCCCATTACATCCACAACTTAGTAACTTCGAGGTGAGGTGGAGTACAATCTTAGCTATTCTGAAAACCAGTTACTGCAGGACCTGGCACAGAACCACCAGGTGAGGGTCATGCAACCCGGACAAGGGTTATTTATGAATGAAATTTTGTATCAGAGTAAAATGAATGACATTTTATTTGATTCCAATCGATACACTTTAACATCTATAAATGAAATTTTACTGTCATATCGAAAGATTGATCTGGCCATCAAGGATATGCTTGACCAGGAGGTTATTGAGTTTGATACATACTCCTTTCTAGAGACCCCCCCCCCCCAAAGTACCAACCATATTTGGAATTCCCAAGATTCACAAATGTGTTGAAGATCCACCTTTAAGACCTATTGTGGATTTCAAAGCTCTTGGATTGGAAATTGAAACAGGTCCGGAGGAAAGAAACCCATCTTCTTAAGGATTCGTGGGAATTTTTGAGGAGGATCACCCCTGAATTATGTAAGCCAAACCTCATTTTCCTGACCATAGATGTTGTAGATTTATTTACGGTCATTCCTACTGAAATAGATTTGGAGTGGATAGACAACTATTTCGAACAACGATGTGCACATGATTATAGGTCTTTTAGAGCTGGTACTGAAAAACAACTTTGTTTTTTATGATGGAGAGTATTTCCAGCAGACCAGTGGAGTATCGATCGCCTACCTATGCCGACATGGTCATGGAAAAATTCATCCATGACTGTGAGTTTATTGACAACTGGACTCATTACTCAAGATTCCTGGATGATATTTGTATTTTTTGGAATGGCCCCATTGAAACTATTGATGAGTTCCTGACATATATAAATTCCACCACATCATTTTTGAAATTTACACATCAGGTGTTCATGGAAGAGGTTAACCATTTGGACGTTACGATAAAGAAAAACCCTTTTGGTTTTAGTTCTAAAGTATACAGAAAGCCTACCTTTTCCAATTGTTACCTACACTTTCTTAGTTCAAAGAAAGGGATTATCAAAGGGCAGTTTGTTAGGATATCAAGGATGACCTCCCAGGATTCAGAATTGAATGCGAGGTATTAACCTCGATGTTTTTGGACAGGTTACCCACCACATTTGATTGAATCAGTGAAAAAAGAGGTCACATTAGGAAGGTCCACTAGATTCAAACCCATTTTGGGGCAGGTGTTACTGGACCTAGGGTCCACACAAACGCATGACCTACAGACCTTTGAGAAAGACCATTTGTTATTTGTGACTGATTATAGTGCAAATGTTGGTAGGCTAACCAACATTATTGAGAAAGAGTTTAAAACTTTTCAGGACATCACTGACCTGAGTAGCCTTAAAGATAGAAAGGTTAAAACAATTTATAGAAAAGGATTCAACGTTAAAAGAATCTTGGAGCAGGAGATTCAACCACAGAGTATGAGAGACCAAAGGAAAGGGACATATAAATGTGGGGGGTGCTCACAATGTAAATACATCTTGAATCAAGAAATGATTTATTTGGAGAGCAGAAATAGGAAAATTGTTGCAAAAAAATTTTACAATTGCCTTTCATTTGGGGTGGTTTATTTGGCAGTATGTCAGGGCTGCCAATCATTTTATGTTGGGAAAACTGAAAGACCATGTAATGGTAACAATGCCCTTTACAGGCATACTATAAATTGTGAGGATGGAACTTTTCTGTTCTTCATTTTGGATTCCGTGGCTAAAAGTGGTGGTCCTGGGAGCTGGGAGCAAATTATGCCATCAGGAGACATATTGGCAGATTCTTTTAGAATCCAACCGCTTCCCCAGATTGAATGACCATATATCCATTGTACCATATTTAAAATTAAAAGCACAACAGATTTAGGTAGCCTATTGTTGTTATTTGCATTGAAATGTTTTAAAAACACCCTTGTATGGTCATGTTTTATATATAGTATGTATCAAAGTTTTTGATCTGTGTATTAAATTATTATTATTATTATTTTTAAACAACCTTTATTACTCTAGATTTTAACTCAAGAGTTATTAACTTGAATACAACAATTATAAGGATGTATTTTTACCATTGTTTTTAACCTATATAAGTTTAGTTACTATATTAACATTTATGAAAGTTAATTTATGAATTTAGAATAGATTAGTTAAATTTCATTCTTTGTAAAACAGTATTTACGACTAACATTTCATTGCACATTATTTGTAAAAGCTTTTTAGTTTGTGCTGTGACTTTAATGTGGGTGGTATTTTTAAATTAGTTAATTGAGTAATTAGATGATTGCCTATGTAGGGTAGGTTGTATATAAGGCAGTGTACTGTTGTAGATGTTTGTATTCTGTTTCTACTGGAATTTTGGACCTTTCATTTGGATCTTTGGTTGAATTCAAGTGCTTTTTATGTTTGTAACTATGCCAAATATCTCAGTTTATTGTTTCCGTATATGCATTTAGTAAGCATTGTGGATCTGCTATTATGAATACGTTATAAATTAAAGCATCTGCTTCCACATCACAAAGATGAATGTTTAGGTCAGTCTCCTCACTGATCCCACGCTTGTTGTTTTCAGACATTTGCCTTTTCTTTTCTTATCCTTCATGAACAGCTTTTCATAATCAGTTTAAAGAGTGAAGAAGAAGAATCGTGTCTACAGCCAGATTAAATGTTTGAGAAAGGCTGGGATTTTTCTCATCATCCAGCTTCATAGGGAACTAACTCGGACAATACTAGATGTATCATAAGCTCATTACATATGGCTTGTCTTGTTTTCTTTGGACCACTAATATCCATGGGCAACTTTGTGGCTATATAAGCACTGTTCTCAAGTCCAGCACCACTGATATCACCTGTTCTTAGGCAGCTACATGGATAATTTCATACAAATAGAGATGCAAAGAGACTTCTACTCATTTTGTTCAACTATACCAATTCCCATCACACATTTTATACCACTCTAACATTACATGGCCTTCAATAACAGCCTGTAAGACTCAGGTTTCATGGCCTGATGTGAGTCAGGCTTGGCCTGCTTAAGGATCATGTGCTGATAAAGGAGTTTGAATTTTAATGCAATCCCATTTTATCCATTTTATGGCAAGGTGGTGTTTGTTCTTCCATGACATGGTGAAAGGACAAACATCTCACAGCAAAATCACCCCAAAGTATGCTCAGAAATCATTGACCTTAAAGGAAGGAAAAGAGACAACTCATTAGTTATAAGGATAAATGCAGCTCAGTCCTTTGTTTTAGCCTAAAAGCTGATGGTTCTGTGACCCTGTGCCTTCCCTCAGAGTACTTTGTAAATGTCAAATAGTAAAAAGCAAAACTATATAATTTTTTGTTGTATACTTTATTTTAATTTGAATTTGCTTTGTTTCAACTTTTAAAATTTGATCATTGTTCACGTGTTGTCTTTGTAGCAAAACTAATGTTTTACCATTTAATGCTTCAGAGTTCAATTTTCACTTACTAGTGATATAGTCTTTAAGACATTTGTTTAGTATTACTTCCTGAGCAATGAAGAAAAAAAAAAGCATTTCATTTGTTGTGCTGTCCTGGGTAATTTGTGATGCTCACTGGGATATCTAAGTTAGATTGTGATGATTTTAACAGGTGCATGATTAACCTCCTAGATAGAAGTCTTGCATTATGGGACTTACTACTGACTGGATAGCAGAAGGCATTTTCTAAAAGATATATGGGGAGCATCATGCCATTATAGCAGTAATACACATTGTCATAACTTTACAGATATATTGTCAGTTGTAGGATAAAAGTTATGCAGGAGACAGTTGTTGAGGGATATATTGCTTTTACATAGGATAAGGATTATTGGAAGGCTATGCAGGCTAACTGTTTCTATAACAATGTGGTGACCATGCTTAGACTTCACTTTATTTATTTATGTGTTTGATTTTTTGTTAACTGAGTTGAGCTACAAAACACAGTACATAGTAAATTGTTTCTTTGTTAGCTGAGTTGAGTTACAAAACACTGTACATAAGAGTATAATATGTCCAGAACATGGCAGTAATAGAACAATAACTAAGAAATACAATACAATACAATTCCTAGGCGGCTTCTGAGTTTATTTCATAATGCAGTTATGAAATATACACAGTAGAGATGAATAGTTTTATTGGAATATATCTTACAGATATTGGTCTATTTTATAAGAACAAACTTTTAAATATTCGAACACCATATGGGCAACACCAAATGGTTGAATATTTAAAACCTCGCAAGTGTGAACTAAGATCACCATTGGGAATTCTTCCCTTTACTTCAATGTAGTGCAATCTCGGAGTTGGTATATTTAAGTAGAGGGACTGTGGGGGTGCAGGGGGGCTTGTCCCCCTGCTTAGACCAATCAGGTAGGTTTTTCTTTTATTTTTACATTTTTTATTTTGGTTTCAATGTTTTACAACTTCGCTCATATGATGTTGCCCATATGGTGTTCGAAGTTGTAAAACCCAGATATTTAAACCTAAAATGTCGGTATGACCTTTCACATATGATGCATCATTGCTCATTTGAGTCACATTGTGCAAACATGTTTTAGGATTTATTTGGAAAAGAGAACATATTTGGTTTATATTCAGCTGCTTAATTCCTGTCAGCTCATTATTTCTCTCTCTTCAACTCGATTGCCCATGAATATATTTTCTCATACTTATTTAATACAGACATTACATATATGTGATCTTGAAGTGTCAAGCTTTTCTGCAGTCCACAAATCACATCCTTTTCAAGAAGGCAACTTTTTTTAATTATAACATTTTTCTCCAAGTTGTTATGACTCTGGTATGAGAGTATGTATGTAAGGGGTATATGAGTACAGGAGGGGCCTTGTCCTCTGGATAAATATGCTTGTAATAATGTTTTGTGTTTTTTACAGCACAAACCTCAGTAATATGTTTAGACTGTCTTTACTCAAACTATTGAGGTTTTCACCAGTACTAACACAGGAAGTGTGTTTAGAACTGTTGTTTTTCAGTGAGTCACAGTTGAGCATAAAATCACGTCTTGTTCATTTTTTCAGAAAAACAAAGTCTAATTTGAGGGGATTACTTGGCTAGAACTGAAGCAGTGGACTTAGTGTTTCTGAAGAGTATGTATTCCATTTTCCAGCTATGGTTTGTGTTTCTTCCATGAGGACATTTAAGTCATTTATATATTTCTTAAAATTCATATGCAATTATATAAATTCAAACAATGCATGGAGGTGTGTAGTACATTTATAAGCCATAGCACTTTCCTTAATGGCTCTGAATTTTCTTATTGGAGAGATGGCAAGCTAAAGACTGTAACAAAAAGAAACGTGCACCTGTTATTCTCTGAGGACAGTAATGGTAAATAGTTGTTGATCTGTGATATTTAACTGTAAAGGACCAAATGGAAAGGTCAGAATGAATATATCAAACCCACTTCACAGAACATTTTCGGCTTAAAATGCATCTCACAGACAGTTTATCAAAAGCTACTTCATCAAACGAAGTGCTAAAAAAAAGAAATGTATTAGATGTGCCATTTACTTATTCCCCAGAACATTTTTTATTTCCTTTTATTGAAAGCATGCATATCAGCTACCACAAACAGGAAGAATTCATCCTCTGTACTCTAAAAATTATTGTATTCATTTATTTGACATTTGTTAACTGGGTTAGCCTGACTGGGCAAGATGCCCTTTTTCAGCAGAGACCCGAGGAGAAAAGCTCCAATTGCATAATTTATCAATACATTGATTGATTAATACAAAAATTAAAGTAGGACAACAATTGATCTTTATACAAAGGAGGTAAAAAACAGATAAAACAAGGAAAAGAACATATAAGTAAATCACAGGAACATATTACAACAAATAAGAAAGTCAATGATTTAAAACAATTTGTGACATAAGAGAATTCAGCAATCAGTAATTGCAATGCAAAACCTTAAGAGGAGTCAGGAACTGGAGGAAGATGAGGAGGAGATTGAGAGGAGGGAAGTTCATGGTGAAGGATCATTAGCAATGAGGTCAGTGCACACTGGGGCAATAGCACTCTTTTCTTTGCAGCAGTCCTGTTCAGTGAATGTGCAAATCAGCTAAGTGTGGTTGTGTTCCTACTATATGGAAACTAATTCAAAACTTCAAATGACTATTGACAAATAAAGGGCGGAGGTGGGGGACTTAAGTGCGCAATAGTGACTAACTGGCAAGTGGAAAGGTGGGCAGACTTCCACATATGTTTGTAGCTGGTGATTGCACTCATTAACATAGTATATGTCTGGAATGTACATTGAGTTTCCAGCATCTATAATTAGGATAGATATGTTATTATTGCAGAAAAATGTGTTGATGTATATACAACATGGGAACATGAGACAAGTTTACATAGAGTACATGGATCTACGGAAGTAAAATGTGGAGCAAAAAAGTTGTAAATTTTACTAATGAATAAAGGATCTAGTGTTTCAGCAGATAAGTTGTAAATTTTCTCCTAAAAAAATAACATTTTAGCACAGTATGATCCATATGTTGTCAAATGCAATAAAGAAGAGAAAATGGATACACCTATTGAAGAGAAGGACTTCAGAGATAGTCAGAAACAATGTCTGCATGACCAAGGGCAGCAGTGAGTGATCAAAAGCAAGGAGTACATGGAGGGAAAGCAAGGAATTGTCCTCAAGCAGAGGTTGCTGCAGCACAGAGTCATAGCATGAAACATTTAATGTAGCAGGGCACAGTAGTTTAGCAGTAAGTACAAGGGGCAGAGTGCTGGACTGGGTTAGCTTGAACTGGAACACAATAATAGAAAGTAATAAAAGCACAGTCACAAAGGATGTATAGATGGATGGATGGATGGATGGATGGACTGATCCATCAGTATATATATATATATATATATATATATATATATATATACGTGGGTCTACATAAGTTTACCGAATTAACATGTGACAGAAACTGAGAAGAATGAGATGACAACATCGAAACTGCAGAATAATGAATGTTCACAAAACCAATACTTACAAGATCAAAAGAAACACATTCAGTCCATTACAGGAGAAATAGACATCTGTCCCTTTAAACTACACTGTGACTTACAGCAACTTCTGCAGCAAACAAGCAGCGCTTTCAGTATGATAATCATTCCAATGAAATGATGAATGTGATGTTCTATTTAGCTTCCCAACAAACTTTTTCTATGTTTTTGCAGGGGGGGCAAGCCCCCTACACCCCCTGCAAATTATATATAGTAATTCCATGATCGCACTACAGTGGGGAAAATGTTGACATTTTCTGATCCTCACTGTATCGCAATCTCCATTCAAAAGCTATGAGGTCCTAAAAAATGTATAACATCCACTGCTGTTTTTTCAGTGTCTTGAGTTTTGGGTTTGTGAATGTTCATTGTTGTGCCATTTTGGTATTGTCATCTCATTGTTTTCAATTTCGGTCACATGTTAATTCATTAAATTGAAGTAGACCATATATATATATATATATATATATATATATATATATATATATATATATATATATATATATATTTACCTACATTGAAACATTGTATTACCAATTGACTGAACCACAGATCATCAAGACCCGAAAGTCAAAAACTGAAATGACTGAAATTTAAAAAGATCGCATCTCAAAATACCAAAATAACCCATAACAACACACAATCAAGTCCAAAACATTGAAAACAGCAAAAATGTCAATTATTTGCACCCCCACACCCCCAAACATTTGATATACCATCTTCGAGGTTTCACCGCATTGAAGAAAAGAGTAAACTACAAATACAGTATTAAACTTCTGTAATACTATAAGGAACAAACTTTTTTAACTACTTAAATTGCCTAACACACACTTACAGCTCTAGCTTTGCATATACCACTCGGTACATACTTACAATAACAAAATTTTACTCACTTTAATACTTTGATCTCTACCTAAAATATACCTGACAAATATTTTAACTTACATAAACAAAAACTTCTCCATTAACACCATCACCTAGCAATGAAACATCTGCCATATTGTATTTCATGTATGTACTGGAAAACTCTTAATGTGACAACACACTATTTCAGCAAATATCATATAACTACACCAATAAATCCCGACATTCTAAAAATCAGTCTTAAGTTTCAATCATTTCAGTTTTAGACTTTCTGGTCTCAAAGATTTGTAGTTTGATCAATTGGTAATGCAATGTTTTAAGGTAAATCCATATATATATATATATATATATATATATATATATATATATATATATATATGGATCCCATTGTGGTGGGCTTTGCCCCCCCACACACTCCCTAACTATATATACTAACTCCAGGATCACACTACAGTGGGGAAAAGGGCATATACAATCTGACACATTTGGAGCTCTTTTGTAAGGAAGAGTGGGCAAATATTGCCAAGTCAAGATGTGCCATGCTGACTCCTACCAAAGAAGACTGAATGCTGTAATTAAATCAAAAGGTGCTTCAACAAATTATTAGTTTAAGGGTGTGCACACATGCAACCAGTGTATTGCATTTTTTTTATTTTTAATATTTTCCCCTAACAGATTTGTTTGTTTTTTAATTGAATTGTGCAGGTTACAGGTCACATTAAAGGTGGGAAAAGTTTTGAAATGATTTATTGTGGTATCATTTTTTTATATCATAAAAACCTGGCATTTTAATAGAGGTGCATAATTTATATCCAATGTATATATATATATATAGATATATATATATATATGTATATATATATATATATATATATATATATGTGTGTGTGTGTGTTTTTTATATATCTATATATATATATATATATATATCTATATACACACACACACACACACACACACACACACACACACACACATATATATATATATATATATATACATACACACACACACACACACACACACACACATATATATATATATATATATATATATATATATATATATATATACACATACATATATTACACACACACACATACATATATATATATATATATATATATATATATATATGTATATATATATATATATACACACACACATATAAAGACACACACACACACACACACACACACACACACACACACACACACACACACACACACACACACACACACACACACACACACACGTGCCATTTGCACCTCTCAAAGTCTCACTTAAGAAATATTAAGCATAGAATTTAATGGTACATACATCTGTCTACAGAGTGGATATGCTTTAAGGTGAAGTACCTTCAAGGAATATGGTTTAAGTTATTACTTCTCATGGCATATTTTCCTTTAGTCTTCCTTTCTTCCTTTCCTGTGTTCGCAAGATTCAAATTGTATATATGACTTCTCTGCTCAAAACAGTCTACTTGTTTGTAAATATGTAGTAATTTGCTTTGCTTTATCTTTTGTTCTGTAAAGTGACAAAATTGTTGTTTTTTGAGTCACTTTGCCCTTAAGTCTTGCTTCGCTTGTATCCTCTGTTCTAGCCTTCTTCACTGCCACGTGTAGTGTGTTGCGTAGAGTTTATGTAACAAATCCAGATAGCACTATATAAGCATGATGAATTTATTGACCAGACAATTATTTTAATCACAACTCTATGCAGCAGAATTTATTTTCTGTCTCTTTTGTTTCTTGACTTAGTTAATCTTTTCCTTGAGTTTTAAAACATTTGTGGCACTTGAAAAAGTCTTGCCTACTAAAATAGACTTCTAGGCTGCATGGCTAAATACAGTGAAACCATTTCAGGTTAGTGGTGAACCTTTCAACTTATGCATAAAGCTATAAAAATATAAGACTCAGTTTTAAAATGGACCTGTGGTTGCTCCACTTATTCAATATTCATATTGTATGACTCATACGAGACTAAAGCTATGGTATGAAAACAAACTTGGGTAATTAGACACCCTAAACCATGGGATATTACAGCTTTATGACATTAATTGAGACACTTTGTAATTCAACTGTAGCATTGAAAGAGGACCATAGATTGTGAAACACTTCTTTTTCTTAAGGCACAGGTAGCTGGATCTGTGATTTAAATGTATTGAAGATTCCTTTATCATTCCTGCTATGTAGAAGAAATAACATACAATATATGTCTAGGCTATATTCAGGTGAATACTTCAACATGACTGCTGCTTCTTTTCAAGAAATGTAACTCTTTTTTGGTGGCTTTAGGATAGTTGTGCAACTACAGCTTCAGCAAATGCCATTTCAACTTTTACTGTCAGTCTTAATCTAAGCATTTTCAAATTTGTGAAACCTATGTGTGATAGAGCTTCAAGGAAGCCAAATGTTAACTGTGACATTGTTACAATGTATTAAAATGGAGGCAGTAGAGGCAATTGAAAAAGGATCACAATATAGTTTATGAAGTATCAAGAAACAGCCACAGAATACAAAGTTAAGAAGAGAAAGTCAGAAAGAACTCAATTAAATTAAAACAAGAAGCCATGGTCAGAAAGAACATAATCTAATTAAAGCAATATCTTTACAAATGCAGAGGTTTCCTCTTTGTAGTATTAACAATGTCAACCTTTGTATAGGTTTGTAATGAAAAAAAAAATGTCGGCAAATTAATTACGCATGTTATTAAATATCAAAACTGATAATAGATAAAACATGTTATTTCATACTGATGTTGCAAAAGTGTATGAGATTTATGACAGTATGTCAAACAAAAGTGATGGCTTCACCAATTTACTTGACAGATTATTAAAATATTTCCATCCAAAAAGGCAGTGTGGTATACATAAATTTCGAAGTGCTTTACAGAATGAAATGAAATTATAGGGATGTACTACACAAGTTTAAACAACCTTGCAAATGACTGGGGGCTTTTACCATTGAGTTAGTCATTAAAATGCAAATTTAGTGTTTCAGTTCTGAAATTACTAAAAAACTTCTCTGTCTGCCAGGACTTGGCTTTAGAAAATGTACATAACAATGCCATGCCACTTGACCTGTATTAACTGCTGAGTCTGGAAAAGAGAAAGTATCTCCAAACAGAGAAATACGTCAGGAGCTAAACAGACAAATACTACATTTGTGGAATATAATAACAGCTCTTTGTGTTCTGTCCAATGAAACTTCATTTAGATCCTTAAAGGAAACCTTAAGTTGTAGAATGTTATAAGACAACAGTTTCTAGGGTGGTTGGAGATATAAAAATCTGAAAAAAAATGCAAATGCTGTTTGTTTCAGTATCCTGGGTTTCTATTATAATAACCCTACCAAATCTAAAGTAATGAAATGAGACTGTTTTAACCTGCATTTTCAAAAACATGCTATCTATAAGCGGAAAGCACTTGCAACCATCTGTAGATGACTTGATCACTGAAATGAATAATGGTAGTATTTCTGAAAACTGTATTTGAAGAAAGGTTGCCACCAACAAGAGCGCAGCTAAGTTTTGCACTCACATAGGCATACAGAAGGGTAATTTTGATGGTAAGATCAGCAGTAGGTACTTTCTAACAGGTACAATAGCAAATTATCCAGGGCAATATGAATGTTAAAGGGTGTTTGTAACAGCTCACCTACTCAGTTAACCAAGTAAACAGCTCACCTACCCAGTTAACCAAGTAAATTGATAACTTCATCATGTGATTCTGTAGCTGTGTTCTACAAACTTGCATCCTTTCCATTTATGTCTATCTGGTATGTACTATGAGATCAGCTTTCATTTTTATTTAACTTTTTTGTGTAAAAGGAGAATTGTGACTCAGTCAGTGATGCAGACTTCTTGGTGGCCTGATCATGCACTTAAGTAAATGCTCCTGTGAGGGGCTGCTAGAAGATAATAAGATGCATCTAGTGCCCTAGCATGATGTGATGAACAGCCATGTCAGAAGGAAAGGAAAGGAACAACCTAGTGTCTTTAAAACTTGTAACTTAGTTTTAAGTATTGTAACTAGTATTAATTGTATTCAGTACTATCAAGAATCGTGGATTGTCTTGCTTTTACTTGGGTGCAACCACCGTTGGATGAAGATGCTATTTTTAAATGAAGTAATTGCAGAATGTTTCATCTGTCTAGTAAACATTGTGAAAAGGAGGACATGATGTTGTGTAGTAAATGTACCATAACAAATGTTGAATCTGAAACTGAAGCTTCAATAGACAGAAATGTACTGTTGGATGAAGATATGTTCATTTGTAACAAAATAGGGTTCACCAAAACATTTATTTTGTAAACTGCAAAGAGAAAATACGAAATTGTCATGTCTCTGCTCATAGAGATTCACACATACTTAGACACATAATAAACACAGGAATGCAAACAGGCCACTATGTCTTGCAAATACAAGTCAAAGAATTTTATGAAGGTTGTAATACAAATGGCAGAACCTTTTATATCATTAGCTGAAGAAAAACTTATCAGATATTTAGTTAAAATAAGTCCCACTACAAAAATGTCAAGATGGTGTAATAATAGTAGTCAATACAGTTATTACAGCCAAGAGAGAAACAGGAAGTCAAAAAGGTGAGCAGTAAAGACTATTTCCACATTAATATGTCAGATGTAGATAATGAGCCAGTACATACTATGTCAAGTATTCTGCTTTTTGGTGATTAAATGATAAGAAAATCTATTAGACTGTATCTTGCATTAATGAGGAGAACGTTACTCTTTCCAGTCTTAGTGGTTTCAAGTTGTTTGATATACTTATTGCAAGTTGTTTGACATACTTAATGCATTACAGAAATTAGTAAACCAGGTAAAAGAACTTTTGATTTTTTAATAATGCATGCTGGTGTTAATGATCTTTATGCTATTCTGTTGTATCACCTGAACAATATGATTGTAGGCATACTTGGTATTTGCAAAAGGCACACACACACACACACACACACACACACACACACACACACACACACACACACACACACACACACACACACACACACAGTGTGACTGTATTAGTGATATATTGCCATGTTTATCACTAATTAATGGTTTTCTAAGCACTCCTATTTAACAAATGTTTGGAAAACATTTGCTATACATACGAGCTTGATATTGTTAAGATCTGAGATGAGGGATTGATTCCATTTAATTTGTCAATGATGCAAAATACTGAGCAAAAGCACATAGACATAATAAATATTCTATTTAGATTTCAGTCAACAACTAAGAATGAGTGTCTATGGAAAATTAGCTTCCCATATATTATACAAATAATCTAGTCTATCTATACATGAATTTAAATATTTAGTGTTGTAATCACTGAATCATGGAAGTGTGAAGCTTTATCATTTTATGGCTACATGCCTGAGATCTGACTGTAGGGTTATATGGGTGATAGATTTTCTTTGTTTTTTTTTTGCTTAAATGTTTTTATTGATTTTACAAAATGAATGTAATTTCATAACTTTGCAATATAGAACATAATTTACACAAGTTAACTATATACAATCAACAACTATAAAATATGAACAAACAAACTATTTACAAAGGTGTCTATGTTGAACAGAAGTTACACATTTTTACATTTAAAACTTCATTCCATTTGGTATTACAGTTACCTCTCTCCATTATTTCATTCACTTTCTTCCATGAGATGAAATAAGATGTTGTTCTTTCTGTCCTCATTCTAATGGTTTTCATTTCTATTCACAGTACATTCAATATGATGTTTCTGTATTCTTTAAATGTGGGTGAAGTCTTACTTTTCCAGTTTGTAGTAACAGTTTTGTGTGCTATAGCCAGTAGTATCCATAACAGTGAAAACTTTGTTCTAGCAACACATTGGGGTATGGGAGCATTAAACAAGATCAAAGAATTAGACAAATGGAAATTATCATTAAAAACTATTTGCAAGAAAAAAATAACTTTATCCCAAAATATGTTAATTAAATGACAATTGTAAAACATATGCCTCCGATCTGCTCTCAAGTTTCTTTTACATCTCCAACATCCTATATTTTGTTTAAACATTATTTCCATTTTATATTGTGTTATTAAGGACCTATGAATGAATTTCCATCTGAGCATTTTCCATTGCACTGAAAAAGATGTTTGCTTTGTGGAGAGAAGTGTTAATTTCTTGTCATTGTCACTTGGCATTTGATTATTTATTGATTTATAGTAGCTCCACAGATTCTCTGTATGATATAATTTCATTTTCTTAATTATTTTATGGATGTTTGATAAGTAACCTTTTCCATGAACAGCTTGTGTTGTTGAAAAGACCAAGGGCTAAATTCAATAAAGCCTATACTAAGTGTACACTAAGTATACACCGTTCTGTGTGAACAGACAACACATACATAATGCACACCTTCTTCTTCCTAATTTTAGTTTTCCTACTGATATTCTTGCAGCTTTAAATACTGACAGGGATTCATAAAGGTTACCACAAAGTGTAGACTACATGTACACTTAATGTAATCTTCCTGAGTGACTAGAAAGTACAAAAAAATATAAGAATTTTATTTAATACATATTGTGTATGCTTAGTGCACACTTAGTGTAGGCTTTATTGAATCCAGCCCTAAGTGTTCTATAAATTTAGGTTTATTTTGTCTGATTGTTAATTGCATTGTCTCTGTTTTATTTAAAATGTACGGTCTTATATTCTGTATACTTAGCCATAGATCATTACCTAAATCAGATTTGTCTCTTATTTGTTACATTATTAAAAATTTTCCAGAGTCGAGTAACTGATGCCAGTAAGTCAGTTCATGCTTTCTAAGAGTCTTGATTATATCTATAGCAAAAGTTTTTATGTTATTTTGCGTGTATGCAATAGGATATATCAAGAATGACCAAGCTTTTATGTTGGTTTTCCTATTCATAAGGGTTTTATACCCTTAATATGTTTTTTTATAAACTTAGAACTTATGTGTTTCTGTTTCTTTACTCATCATCCAAAGAAGATTATTTGAAATCAACTCAGTATATTGTGATGGTAATTTAAGACCTGATTTTAGAAATATATTTTCATGTATGTGTTTCCATCTGGCAGAATAAGCATTTATTTACCCATAATTATAATATTTTTATACTAGATGATAGTGCATACATTTCTATATCTGGAAGACTGATTCCTCCTGCTTCCCAGTCATTTAAGAAATGATTCAGAGCTATTCTTAGTTTATTGAGATACCATAAGAAGTTTAGCAATAGTTTATTAAATTGTTTTCTGTAAGATTTAGGAGGAGATTTAGAAAAATGTGTATGAAATGTAATATTTTTGGAAAAATAGTAATTTTAATCATATAATGCCTGCCCTCCATTTAAAAAAAGCATTTATTCCATTTTTGAATGTGTTTTAATATTATTTAGAATATTAGAGTAGTTATTGTCTTATCTAGTTCATATTTTAATGTAACCCTAAGTATTTTATCTTATTGTCAGCAGCTATATATTTAGAAAAAGCCTTAGTTGTGTCTTTCTTATTAGAATTTATTAGTAATATCTGTATATTATTTTCATTAAATTTAAGGTCCAAGAGTTTCTGAAAGTGTTCAATTAAATTGAATAGAGTTTTTAGAGAGGTGTTATCATCCTTTAAGGTTAACAAAATATCATCTGCAAACAACTGAACCTTCATTTCCAGACTATTGTCAATTTGTACACCCTTAATATTCTTATCCATTTGAATATAATTTGCAAAGGTTTTGAGTACTAAGGCAAATAATAATCGAGACAAAGGGTATTCCTGTTTTGTATCTTTAGTAATTTCTAAAGATTTGGAAAAACATTATCCGATCTTTATATATGCTAAGGATTTTTCATAAAGCAATTTAATTGATGTGAATTTTTAAGAAAATCTGTATTCTTCTAGAACTGATCATAGCTAATCCCAGTGGACAGAATCAAAGGCACTATTCTATCTAAACTGACTATAGTCATGTTATTGTTTCTATGATTAATGTAATCAATTGAAGATATAATTCTTTTAATGTTATCAAATGTATTTCTGTCTTTTATAAAGGCAGTTTGATCATCATCTATTAATAATGGAAGCACTTGTTTGATCCTTGTCATGTGTATTGCCATAAACATTTTATAATCAACATTTAGTAAAGATATAGGTCTGTAAGATGAACATTCCTTTGCATTTTTATCTTGTTTCAAAATAGGTGATATTATTGTATATTTCCAGGAAGGAGGGATAGTTTTGCTTCCCTTTTCTAATGTAAACACTTTTAATAGTAATGTTAGAGCTTCTTTGGTTAATAATTTAATTTCTGAGATCATATTATCTAAGCCAGGTGCTTTGGCTTTAAATTTTTAATTTGGGATTTAAGTTCAGTCATGGTTATTTGTTTGTATATTAATTTTATATGACCAAATGCTAGTTTGGTTTTGATATGTTTTCTAAAGAAAGACTTAAACATGTTTTGAGGTTCTGTTATTTCCTTTTGGTTATTAACATTATGAAAGTATAATTTAAATGCTTCTAATATCCCTTCTATGTCTAATACTTTCTTTCTGGTATGTGGAATGTATATTTCCTTTATTTGATTAGCTTTTATGATATTTTTAGTTCTATTTGCTATTCTTTTCTGATTTCTGGTGTTCATTGAATAAGAACATAGGGGTGGCCACAGTGGTGCAGCAGTTAGAGTTGCCGCATCACAGCAAGAGGTTCTCCGGTTCGATCCTCGGCTGGAGTGCCTTGTGTGTGGAGTCTGCATGTCCTCCCTGTGGCCGTGTGGGTTTCCTCTGGGTGCTCTGGTTTCCTCCCACATCCCAAAGACATGCTGTAGGTAGATTGGACACTCTAAATTGGCCCTAGGTGTGAGTGCGTGCGTGTGTCTGCCTTCTGTGGAAGGTTGGGCGCTGGGCTGGCAACTCGACACCGAAAACTCCACTGCCAATCATAAACAGACAGGTGATCCGCTGTGGTGACCCCTAACCAGGAAAAGCCAAAAGAAGAAGAAGAAGAATTGAATAAGAATGTAGTTTGATCTTCTCTAAATTTATCATTGTCTTATGATGTAATATCTCTAAAGATTTTTTTATACATGTCATATGATTCACTTATTAAATTCATCTTTCCCTTCTGAATCTCTAGCTTTAATTTACCAATTCTTGCTTGAAATACTCGCAAGTGTTTGTCCCATCACATTTTCTTGTTTTTAAATCATGTTAAGACTTTACCATATAAATATGACTTCAAAGAGTCCCAGTTATATATCTCTGACACGTCTTCAGTAAGATTTATATCTAAAAATGTTTGTATCTCTTTAACATAAAATTCCTTAAAATCCTTTAAGTTTATGTATGAAGGAATTCTAGTTACAGTTATTTTTGTTTTGTATTTAAATCTAAATAAAAAGTATTGCATTATGGTCTGATAATAAGCGTGTGACTACTTTGACTTTATCCAACTTTGTAGTTAGATCTCTTGATATGTACACTCTATCTATACTTGAATGTGTGCCATGTGGAAGAGAGTAATGCGTAAAGAATAATGTATTAGGATCAGCATATTCATTAATGTATACGATATTAAAAGTTTCAGTAAAATCAGGTAGCACCTTAGAAATTGATGTTTTCTTTAGTGTGTTTCTAGCATAAGTGTCCTCATCATTCATTATACAATTAAAGTCTCCTGGTATGAGTATTTTCCATTTAACATGGTGTACAATGTCTTCTAAATGCTGCTTGGCTACTTTGACACCTAATCCAGGTTTCCAATAAATATTTACAAGAGTATATATCTTCCCATTTATGGATATTGTTACTAAACAGAATATCCCTGTTTTGTCATAATATGTATTTAAAATTTTTGGCATTAAGATTGAGTTTTTCATAAGACTGCTCCTCTTCTCTTCTTTCTTTACAGTGCAAACTTACTAAAACTGTATAGTTATTTGGGTTAATTTTATTTATGTCTTCTTGTATAAGATGTGCTTCTTGCAAAAAAAAAATAATCTCTGCATTAAACATATTCAAATATTTTAAGAGACTTCCCCTTTTACAACTATTATTCAGACAATTCACATTAATGGAAATATATTTCATAGTTAAATGTTTACCACTCACACTGCTAGTCATGTGTATATATTTTAACTAATAAGCACATAGTTTTAACTAAAGCGAATGACTTATTTTTATTTGATGTAGCAAAGTAGATACAACTCATAGACATCCAATCAAAAGAAATTAAACAATAAAACCTTAAAGATTGAGACAAAAAACAAACTAACCCTACTATAGGGAAACAGCTTTGAATAGACTAGACATTCAAGCATACCCTCTAACACCCCCTCCAAGAATCATTACTCAACTCAATTATCTATACATTCTATCTAACTGAAGGAAGCTTGCTATGTCTTATTCATATAAGACATCTTTCATAATTTTTTTTAAGTCAAAGAAAAGCCATTTAACATAACCATATTTCTATATTAAGCATATTAATTTGATATTAGAATAATGCCAGTTACAATGACGTTTGTGTTTGCTTATAATATACAATTGTCCATTAGTCAACTTCCCTTTGATAAGAATGCATTAATATTTGTCATTCAGATTAATTTAATCAGCAAAACAGTTGAGATCTATAAAAATGTATAACAAGGTTCCATCACTTTATTTAAACTCAGTGAAGCTGCTATTATATTGTGTAGTAGTGCATCACATTAAGCTCTTTATTTTAAATGATCTAATTGCAATTTCTTGTCTGTTTTCATTAAAATCAGATATATTGTGTCTCTTTTATAAGTTCACTAATTTACTTGTTAATAAATCTCTCATTGTTTTTACTCTTATACTAATGGAACAGTCTTGCATGTTATTGGGTAAATATCCCTTTTAGAAGCTGAAAGTTTCAAACAGCTCATTGTTGACCTTTAACGTGAGTGCTTACACCATGCCTGAGCTTTTTATTTCCATTTTCAAGCACTACCACAGTCACAAAGGGGTTTTCAGCTTCTAAATATGTTAATAATAGAAAAAAAAATATCTTGGGAACAAGAAAACAAGCTTTTCAGCCCGCAACCTCAGTGGGAAGCTGAGAAACAAATAAGTAAGCAATTTGAGTACTTCTAAACACGATCCATGCTTCAGGAGAGCTTGAGAACTTTCCCTCCTTCTAAAGGGCTGTTTGTAAAGCCCAAACATGTCTCTGTACTTAAAATCAAGTTTATATTTACTTGAGACAAGTTTTATTTTAGCTGTAATAAGCCTTGTTCATTCCATATAAAAAAGAAAGAAAAACATTTATTTTCCTGTTTAAGCATGTACTAATCATTAAATCAGTTAAACCATGAAACATTCATAAATAAAGATTTAAAAATCAGGCACATATCTTCTGTTTTTTAAAGTTTAGAATATATTTAGAAATGTATATTTAAACTGTATGTTCAAATAAACATTTTAAATGTTCATTTAAGTGCCTTTATAAGCTGGAAATAACTCTCTTTGTCTACAATACACAAAAAAATGCAGTACAATGTGTTATTTAAGTTTTCATTTTCTTTAAGCTTCTTTTTTTCCCCTTTCTTTTTTAAAAGTAACTTGTGTGAGACTATGACATTAAAACACTCTAACAAAATGTATAAGCAGATAAAGCATTGTTTTGTTTTATCTATTATGCTATTGTTTTTTACTATACTTTGAGATATATTAGTTTTATGCAGATTTGTCTAAGCATTGCCAAGCTGTTAAGTTAGTAACCTAGAAAGTTAATAAACACGAGTAAAATGTTTTTACCTTTTTTTCTTTTGGGATTATTAAACGGCATTATTTTTGTTGTACATTTTAGGGGACGGCATAGATTTGCTGTCTGAATAAAGTGTGGCTCCATTTAGATAATTTGTATGTGGTGTAAAAGGAAAAAAAATATGTAAAATGGTTATTTAAAAGTAACTTGTCATTTAGTCTCTTCTTCTTTTGCCTACTTTTTTCCATTTATTCCTTTCTGCTTGGTGTGTTAGGGTAAAACTGGTCCAATCCATTTCTTCTGTTGATTTAAAGTTTTGTTTGATAGTTAAAAAGACACAGCTACAGCCAAGGTGTCAAAAGTCTTTCCACCTGAGAAAAAGATTCAAGTCTCACAGGAAACAGTAAATGAACCTTGAATTGTCTTTTCTTCAATTATTTTATTAAAGGTAAACATTTCTTTCTTTTAGAGTTTACCTCCGATGAGTAATCAATGTCAAATCTTATTATGTTATCTTGGTATTTGACAGGAGAGTTTGACCACACAGCTGTTAGCACCAGTTCCTTGTCCTGAGAAGATATAAATCTTACTATTATTGATCTTGGACTTTTATTTGCTTTGCTGGAAAGTGAAGGAACTGCCAGTGACCTATAGGCTATTTCAGTTGCATAAGAAAAAGACTAGGGTAAATTCAGAAGATTTGGAAGTCAGACTGTGAGAAAATTTACAATATTGTTTCCTTCTATCTTTTCCAGTAGTCCATAAATATGCAAATAGTTTCTCTTTGACCTATTTTCTAGGTCAAGTACTTTGTATTTTAGAAAAGTATTTTGTTTTGAGAGACTCATGTTGATGTTCTTGTTCCATGAGTCTGTCTTCCATGTCATTTAATGCTTCTTCTATGTCAGCAATCTGAGTCTTATGTTGCATTATTAATTCCTGTAACTGCTCCGTTTGTCTTGTGCATTTTTTTTGAAAAGAGTCAAGTTTTCTGTCCATTTTGTCAAATTTCAAAGATAAATCCTGTATAGTAGATAATAAAATTTGTAGTTCCTTCTTCATTGTCTGGTCCTGTGAAGTGTTCTTTTGATAGCACATTCTGTGAAGAAATCTGAGCCCTTTCTGCTTGAATTTTGATAGAAAAATAATAGAATTTAAACAAAATAATCCAATGTAGACTTTCAAAGACTGTAGTAAAAGTTACTGGTTAAGTTTTCGAAGTTTAGGAGTCTTGCTTTTTAAACTTTTCTGTCATAAATATAACTTAGATAAGAGAGCTGAGAAAAAGTGCTGTCAACCTGTCAGCATCCTGGCCATGCCCCATGTAGCTTTTGTTTTGAATAATATACCATCCAGACTTTTACTCATGCAAATTCTAGCAAGCGTTTGTCCCATCACCTTTTTTTTGTTTTTAAATCATGTTAAGACTTTACCGTATAAATATGACTTCAAAGAGTCCCAATTATATATCTCTGACATGTCTTCAGTAAGATTTATATCTAAAAATGTTTGTATCTCTTTAACATAACATTCCTTAAAATTCTTTAAGTTTATGTATGAAGGAATTCTAGTTACAGTTATTTTTTGTTTTGTATTTAAATCTAAATAAAAGTATTGCATTATGGTCTGATAATAAGCTTGTGACTACTTTGACTTTATCCAACTGTGTAGTTAGATCTCTTGATATGTACACTCTATCTATACTTGAAAGTGTGCCATGTGGAAGAGAGTTATGCATAAAGAATAATGTATTAGGATCAGCATATTCATTAATGTATACGATATTAAAAGTTTCAGTAAAATCAGGTAGCACCTTAGAAATTGATGTTTTCTTTAGTGTGTTTCTAGCATAAGTGTCCTCATTATTCTTTATACAATTAAAGTCTCCTGGTATGAGTATTTTCCATTTAACATGGTGTACAATGTCTTCTAAATGCTGCTTGGCTACTTTGACACCTAATCCAGGTTTCCAGTAAATATTTACAAGAGTATATATCTTCCCATTTATGGATATTGTTACTAAACAGAATATCCCTGTTTTGTCATAATATGTATTTAAATTTTTGGCATTAAGATTGAGTTTTTCATAAGACTGCTCCTCTTCTCTTCTTTCTTTACAGTGCAAACTTACTAAAACTGTATAGTTATTTGTGTTAATTTTATTTATGTCTTCTTGTATAAGATGTGTTTCTTGCACAAAAAAATAATCTCTGCATTAAACATATTCAAATATTTTAAAGCGACTTCCCCTTTTACAATTATTATTCCGACAATTCACATTAATACATTTCATAGTTAAATGTTTACCACTCACACTGCTAGTCATGTGTATATATATTTTAACTAATAAGCACAGTTTTAACTAAAGCAAATGACTTATTTTTATTTGATCTAGCAAAGTAGATACAGCTCATAGACACCCATTAAGAAGAAATTAAACAATAAAACCTTAAAGATTGAGACAAAAAACAAACTAACCCTCCTATAGGGAAACAACTTTGAATAGACTAGCCATTCAAGCATTCCCTCTAACACCCCCTCCAAGAATCATTACTCAACTCAATTATCTATACATTCTATGTAACTGATGGAAGCTTGCTATGTCTTACATCCTATTTATATAAGACAGTTTCCATATTTTTTTTAAATCAAAGAAAAAACATTTAACATGACCATATTTCTATATTAAGCATACTAATTTGATATTAGAATAATGCCACTTACAATGACTTTTTGTGTTTGCTTATAATATACAATTATCCATTAGTCAACCTCCCTTTGATAAGAATGCATTAATATTTGTTATTCAGATTAATTTAATCAGCAAAACAGTTGAGATCTATAAAAATGTATAACAAGGTTCCATCACTTTATTTAAACTCAGTGAAGCTGCTATTATATTGTGTAGTAGCACAGTCCGCATCACATTAAGCTCTTTATTTTATATGATCTAATTGCAATTTCCTGTCTGTTTTCATTAAAATCAGATATATTGTGTCTCTCTTATAAGTTCACTAAATTACTTGTTAATAAATCTCTCATTGTTTTTACTCTTATACTAATGGAACAGTTTTGCATGTTATTGGGTAAATATCCCTTTTAGAAGCTGAAAATTTCAAACAGCTCATTGTTAACCTTTAACCTGAGTGCTTACATCATCCCTGTGCTTTTTGCTTTCATTTTCAAGCACTCCCACAGTCACAAAGGGATTTTCAGCTTCTAAATATGCTAATAATGGGAAAAAAAATATATTGGGAACAAGAAAACAAGCTTTTCAGCCCGCTACCTCAGTGGGAAGCCGAGAAACAAATAAGTAAGCAATTTGAGTACTTCTAAACATGATCCATGCTCCAGGAGAGCTTGAGAACTTTCCCTCCTTGTAAAATGCTGTTTGTACAGCCCAAACATGTCTCAGTACTTACAATCAAGTTTATATTTACTTGAGACAAGTTTTATTTTAACTGTAATAAGCCTTGTTCATTCCATATAAAAAAAAAAGAAAAACATTTATTTTCCTGTTTAAGCATGTACTAATCATTAAATCAGTTAAACCATGAAACCTTCATAGATAAAGATTTAAAAATCAGGCACATATCTTCTGTTTTTTAAAGTTTAGAATGTATTTAGAAATGTATATTTTAACTGTATGTTAAAATAAACATTTTAAATGTTCATTTAAGTGCCTTTATAAGCTGGAAATAACTCTCTTTGTCTATAATACACAAAAAATGCAGTACAATGTGTTATTTAAAAGTTTTCATTTTCTTTAAGCTTCTTTTTTTCCCCTTTCTTTTTTAAAAGTAACTTGTGTGAGACTATGACATTAAAACACTCTAACAAAATGTATAAGCAGATAAAGCATTGTTTTGTTTTATCTATTATGCTATTGTTATTTACTATACTTTGAGATATATTAGTTTTATGCAGATTTGTCCAGGCATTGCCAAGCTGTTAAGTTAGTAACCTAGAAAGTTAATAAACACGAGTAAAATGTTTTTACCTGTTTTTCTTTTGGGATTATTAAATGGCATTATTTTTGTTGTACATTTTAGGGGACGTCATAGATTTGCTGTCTGAATAAAGTGTGGCTCCATTTAGATAATTTGTATGTGGTGTAAAAGGAAAAAAATATGGAAAATGATTATTTAAAAGTAACTTGTCATTTAGTCTCTTCTTTTGTCTGCTTTTTTCCATTTATTCCTTTCTGCTTGGTGTGTTAGGGTAAAACTGGTCCAATCCATTTCTTCTGTTGATTTAAAGTTTTGTTTGATAGTTAAAAAGACACAGCTACAGCCAAGGTGTCAAAAGTCTTTCCATCTGAGAAAAAGATTCAAGTCTCACAGAAAACAGTAAATGAACCTTGAATTGTCTTTTCTTCAATTCTTTTATTAAAGGTAAACATTTCTTTCTTTTAGAGTTTACCTCTGATGAGTAATCATTGTCAAATCTTATTATATTATCTTGGTATTTGACAGGAGAGTTTGACCATACAGTTTTTAGCACAAGTTCCTTGTCCTGAGAAGATATAAATCTTACTATTATTGATCTTGGACTTTTATTTGCTTTGCTGGAAAGTGAAGGAACTGCCAGTGACCTATAGGATATTTCAGTTGCATAAGAAAAAGACTTGGGTAAATTCAGAAGATTGGGAAGTCAGAGTGAGAGAAAATTTACAATATTGTTTTCTTCTATCTTTTCCAGTAGTCCATAAATATGCAAGTAGTTTCTCGTTGACCTATTTTCTAGGTCATGTAATGTGTATTTTAGAAAAGTATTTTGTTTTGAGAGACTCATGTTGATGTTCTTGTTCCATAAGTCTGTCTTAAATGTCATTTAATGCTTCTTCTATGTCAGCAATCTGTGTATTATGTTGCATTATTAATTCCTGTAACTGCTCCATTTGTCTTGTGCATTTTTTTTGAAAAGAGTCAAATTTTCTGTCCATTTTGTCAAACTTCAAAGATAAATCCTGTATAGTAGATAATAAAATTTGTAGTTCCTTCTTCATTGTCTGGTCCTGTGAAGTGTTCTTTTGATAGCACATTCTGTGAAGAAATCTGAGTCCTTTCTGCTTGAATTTTGATAGAAAAATAATAGAATTTAAACAAAATAATCCAATGTAGACTTCCAAAGACTGTAGTAAAAGTTACAGGTTAAGTTTTCGAAGTTTAGGAGTCTTGTTTTTTAAACTTTTCTGTCAGAAATATAACTTAGATAAGAGAGCTGAGAAAAAGTGCTGTCAACCTGTCAGCATCCTGGCCATGCCCCATGTAGTTTTTGTTTTGAATAATATACCATCCAGACTTTTACTCAAGCAAATTCTAGCAAGTGTTTGTCCCATCACCTTTTCTTGTTTTTAAATCATGTTAAGACTTTACCATATAAATATGACTTCAAAGAGTCCCAATTATATATCTCTGACACATCTTCAGTAAGATTTATATCTAAAAATGTTTGTATCTCTTTAACATAAAATTCCTTAAAATCCTTTAAGTTTATGTATGAAGGAATTCTAGTTACAGTTATTTTTTGTTTTGTATTTAAATCTCAATAAAAGTATTGCATTATGGTCTGATAATAAGCGTGTGACTACTTTGACTTTATCCAACTTTGTAGTTAGATCTGTTGATATGTACACTCTATCTATACTTGAATGTGTGCCATGTGGAAGAGAGTAATGCTTAAAGAATAATGTATTAGCATCAGCCTATTCATTAATGTATACAATATTAAAAGTTTCAGTAAACTCAGGTAGCACCTTAGAAATTGATGTTTTCTTTAGTGTGTTTCTAGCATAAGTGTCCTCATCATTCATTATACAATTAAAGACTTCTGCTATGAGTATTTTCCATTTAACATGGTGTACAATGTCTTCTAAATGCTGCTTGGCTACTTTGACACCTAATCCAGGTTTCCAATAAATATTTACAAGAGTATATATCTTCTCATTTATGGATATTGTTACTAAACAGAATATCCCTGTTTTGTCATAATATGTATTTAAAATTTTTGGCATTAAGATTGAGTTTTTCATAAGACTGCTCCTCTTCTCTTCTTTCTTTACAGTGCAAACTTACTAAAACTGTATAGTTATTTGTGTTAATTTTATTTATGTCTTCTTGTATAAGATGTGTTTCTTGCAAAAAAAAAAATAATCTCTGCATTAAACATATTCAAATATTTTAAGAGACTTCCCCTTTTACAACTATTATTCAGACAATTCACATTAATGGAAATATATTTCATAGTTGAATGTTTACCACTCACTGCTAGTCATGTGTATATATTTTAACTAATAAGCACATAGTTTTAACTAAAGCGAATGACTTATTTTTATTTGATGTAGCAAAGTAGATACAACTCATAGACACCCAATAAAAAGAAATTAAACAATAAAACCTTAAAGATTGAGACAAAAACAAACTAACCCTCCTATAGGGAAACAGCTTTGAACAGACTAGCCATTCAAGCATACCCTCTAACACCCCCTCCAAGAATCATTACTCAACTCAATTATCTATACATTCTATCTAACTGAAGGAAGCTTGCTATGTCTTACATCCTATTCATATAAGACATTTTTCATAATTTTTTTTTAAATCAAAGCAAAAACATTTAACATAACCATATTACTATATTAAGCATATTAATTTGATATTAGAATAATGCCAGTTACAATGACTTTTTGTGTTTGCTTATAATATACAATTGTCCATTAGTCAAACTCCCTTTGATAAGAATGCATGAATATTTGTCATTCAGATTAATTTAATCAGCAAAACAGTTGAGATCTATAAAAATGTATAACAAGGTTTCATCACTTTATTTAAACTCAGTGAAACTGCTATTGTATTGTGTAGTAGCACAGTCCGCATCACATTAAGCTGTTTATTTTATTTGATCTAATTGCAATTTCTTGTCTGTTTTCATTAAAATCAGATATATTGTGTCTCTCTTATAAGCTCACTAAATTACTTGTTAATAAATCTCTCATTGTTTTTACTCTTATACTAATGGAACAGTTTTGCATGTTATTGGGTAAATATCCCTTTTAGAAGATGAAAGTTTCAAACAGCTCATTGTTAACCTTTAACCCGAGTGCTTACATCATGCCTGAGCTTTTTACTTTCATTTTCAAGCACTCCCATAGTCACAAAGGGATTTTCAGCTTCTAAATATGCTAATAATGCAAAAAAATATCTTGGGAACAAGAAAACAAGCTTTTCAGCCCACAACCTCAGTGGGAAGCCAAGAAACAAATAAGTAAGCAATTTGAGTACTTCTAAACATAATCCATGCTCCAGGAGAGCTTGAGAACTTTCCCTCCTTCTAAAGGGCTGTTTGTAAAGCCCAAACATGTCTCTGTACTTAAAATCAAGTATACATTTACTTGAGACTAGTTTTATTTTAGCTGTAATAAGCCTTGTTCATTCCATATAAAAAAGAAAGAAAAACATTTATTTTCCTGTTTGAGCATGTCCTAATCATTAAATCAGTTAAACCATGAAACATTCATAGATAAAGATTTAAAAATCAGGCACATATCTTCTGTTTTTTAAAGTTTGGAATGTATTTAGAAATGTATATTTAAACTGTATGTTCAAATAAACATTTTAAATGTTCATTTAAGTGCCTTTATAAGCTGTAAATAACTCTCTTTGTCTACAATACACAAAAAATGCAGTACGATGTGTTATTTAAAAGTTTTCATTTTCTTTAAGCTTCTTTTTTCCCCTTTCTTTTTTAAAAGTAACTTGTGTGAGACTATGACATTAAAACACTCTAACAAAATGTACAAGCAGATAAAGCATTGTTTTGTTTTATCTATTATGCTATTGTTATTTACTATACTTTGAGATATATTAGTTTTATGCAGATTTGTCCAAGCATTGCAAAGCTATTAAGTTAGTAACCTAGAAAGTTAATAAACAAGAATAAAATGTTTTTACCTTTTTTCTTTTGGGATTATTAAACGGCATTATTTTTGTTGTACATTTTAGGGGACGTCATAGATTTGCTATCTGAATAAAGTGTGGTTCCATTTAGATAATTTGTATGTGGTGTAAAAGGAAAAAAATACGTAAAATGATTATTTAAAAGTTACTTGTCATTTAGTCTCTTCTTCTTTTGTCTGCTTTTTTCCATTTATTCCTTTCTGCTTGGTGTGTTAGGGTAAAACTGGTCCAATCCATTTCTTCTGTTGATTTAAAGTTTTGTTAAATATTTAAAAAGACACAGCTACAGCCAAGGTGCCAAAAGTCTTTCCATCTGAGAAAAAGATTAAAGTCTCACAGGAAACAGTAAATGAACCTTGATTTGTCTTTTCTTCAATTCTTTTATTAAAGGTAAACATTTCTTTCTTTTAGAGTTTACCTCAGATGAGTAATCATTGTCAGATCTTATTATATTATCTTGATATTTGACAGGAGAGTTTGACCACACAGTTTTTAGCACCAGTTCCTTGTCCTGAGAAGATATAAATCTTACTGTTATTGATCTTGGACTTTTATTTGCTTTGCTGGAAAGTGAAGGAACTGCCAGTGACCTATAGGCTATTTCAGTTGCATAAGAAAAAGACTTGGGTAAATTCAGATGATTTGGAAGTCAGAGTATGAGAAAATTTACAATATTGTCTCCTATCTTTTCCAGTAGTCCATAAATATGCAAGTAGTTTCTCTTTGACCTATTTTCTAGGTCATGTAATTTGTATTTTAGAAAAGTATTTTGTTTTGAGAGACTCATGTTGATGTTCTTGTTCCATGAGTCTGTCTTCCATGTCATTTAATGCTTCTTCTATGTCAGCAATCTGAGTCTTATGTTGCATTATTAATTCTCGTAACTGCTCCATTTGTCTTGTGCATTTTTTTTAAAAGAGTCAATTTTTGTCCATTTTGTCAAACTTCAAAGATAAATCCTGTATAGTAGATAATAAAATTTGTAGTTCCTTCTTTATTGTCTGGTCCTGTGAAGTGTTCTTTTGATAGCACATTCTGTGAAGAAATCTGAGTCCTTTCTGCTTGAATTTTGATAGAAAAATAATAGAATTTAAACAAAATAATCCAATGTAGACTTCCAAAGACTGTAGTAGAAGTTACTGGTTATGTTTTTGAAGTTTAGGAGTCTTGTTTTTTAAACTTTTCTATCAGAAATATAAAGAGAGCTGAGAAAAATTGCTGTCAACCTGTCAGCATCCTGGCCATGCCCCAAGTAGCTTTTGTTTTGAATAATATACCATCCAGACGTTTACTCAGAAAAACATTGCAGATAATTTATTGTGCTGGAGCTTACAGCCCTGAAGGAAATTTTATTTTAAAGGTAATGGCATGTTATAAGAATTCTCTAGATCGTCAACTTTAGATCAAATGGAGTATTTAGATAGTTTAGAGAGTAAACTGAATTAGAAAAACTCATCATTTTGGGATATTTTAATTTTTCACACATGAAATGGCTAGGTAGTACTTGGTTAACAGCAGTAGTAGAGGAGTTCTATGACTTACAGTTGCTAAAGAATTTGTGCAAATAACTGTCTTTCCAAAAAGACACAACAAACTCTTTAATGTCTATTTGGTGTGGAAAACCACACTTCTGTCAGCCTACACATATCTTGCATTCCAGAGCATTTTCTGAAAAATAAACTGAAAAAGCATAAGATAAACAAATGCAAATATTGTGTAAACAATAAAAGGTGTTACACTATGCAGAGAACAATGTTATAAGTGAGAGGTTTTCTTTACAGTGATAATAGTGCATTCATAATTTTTCCATAAATACTATCATGTATTATAATGCACCCCTGATTATAGTTTTTTTGTTAAACTTTTACAAACAAATTGTCATATCTTGGAAACTAGACTACTTAGACATAAGTTATTAGAACATTTTTGTTAACCACATATAAGGCTTCACATGGCAACAAGAAATTCCTTTGTGAGTGCATGTTTATTGAAATATTTACAAACATATGAAAACATATGCTTAATTGTATAATTGGCCATACAATTGACACTAAATATCTCTAAGAATGTACAACTTACAGTGCAAATATCAAACTTAGTTTTCTTCAAAAGCATCTAAGGTTTCACCTGATGTCTTGCAGCAGTTTGTAATTCATGTGTTTCCTTTTTTTAATAATAAGTACATATGAAATTATTGTTTATTTTCATAATTACAAACAAACAGCTAGCAAATCAGGTATAATGTGATATAAATGGACACTGATGATTAATTTTCTTGTCTCCCACCATGGCATTTCACACTCTACCCTTTAATGAAATGTAAGTCTCTCAGCTATGAAAGTCTGAACATAAAGTGAATGATCGAGTTCTCTTTTGCAGGGTGTCTTAGATTAACAATTGCAGTGTCCTTTTGGTAATAACTCTTTGCACATTCTAATTCTGCTTTTTATTAGTTGATAAATTACTTGTTTAAAGAAGCCAAGCTCAAAAAGGGTCTGGATGCCATAAGGAGCTATGGGTATGAACTTAAAGTGCATAGACTGGCATTATAGGCTTGAGTGAGTTAATAACATTCCCCAAAAAATCTCAAATATTGCTCAGCTAAACTCTTTAGTTGATTAAGACCAATTAGTTTTTCATTTTTTCAGTAGGTTTGAATAGACTACGCAATATTATACCAAGTTTAATTATGATATTTCTAAGATATTTAATAAGGCCATGATAGCAAAAGTTAATTCATTGAAAGAATGTATTGAAAACAATAAGGACATAACTATGGTGTGGAGAGAGTTTAAAAATAAATGCTTACAACATGTAGATAATTGCAAGAAGGTTGTTGAGCTTATTAACAATGAAGTCACCCCAAGTGGTAATACTCATTTAAAACTGTTAAAAATGAAAAGAAGAGAATTTAAAGTTTTACAGAAATATAAACTTTAAGTGTAACAAAGGCTTATCAGGCAAGTAAGGATTTGAAATAATTCTTTATTACTAGCCAAGTTTTAAAAACAAACTTAGCGAATCAAATAACAGGAAAAAAAACTCTTCACATATACCCAACTATAGTAGACTTTCAGTTCTTGAAGGAAGTATTATGAATGGACTGAGCTAGCAAATATATTTAATTGTTATTATGCAATGTTTGCAATAATAGGGTACATCCAGTTTTATAAAAAATCAAACCAGGGCAAGTGAATAAAGACTGGTTAAACACAAATCAAATAATCCATGTAAAAGAATAATCAGTCAACATGGCAGAATCCAATGAATTCACAGTTCCAAAGTTGAATAAAACAGCATAAATATGTTAAAAACAAGCAGGAAAGAGGCAGGCACTTTTGTACATATCCAGGTGCTTCTTCAGATCTAGTAAAACAGGCACAGAATGCTACTTAAATATACAGTGTTTCAGAACTACCTCTTAAGGTCACATGACCTAAGCAGTGGTCTTAAGAACATAGTCATTTAGTCCTTTGTGTCTATCACTTTGTAATTCTAAGATCCATTTAGTCTCAATACATTGTTTTCATTTTAACATCACCATCTCTAATGTTGACATTAAGAAGTTGTAGCATAAGAAACTTATGAGTATCTCCAGCGCCCAGAATATGTTTTGACAATGCATTCCTTTTATCATTTCTAGACACATCATAAATGTGTTCCCGTATATGGTCTTTCAGTGCTCTGTTAGTTTTACCAACCTAAAAACCTTTGCAAGCAGTGTAGCTCACTAAATACACAAGATTACAGCTATTGCACTTTGCAAAAAAAGCTAAATTTATAGATATGTATGGTCTCAGGATGCCCAAATCTATTAGTACTTTCAATAAACTCACGTAGATTACAGTTTCTACAAGGATTAGTTCCTACCCTGTTGGTGAGCCTTGGTTTCTTATGAAATGGTTTATAATACAACATTTTCCTCAAAGAAACGTTGTTAAAACAAAATTTAGGAACCTCAACGAAGATACTTTTATTTCTATTGTCACTTTTTTTTAATTTCTCCAAATCTTTTGGGTTTCTAATACCATGATGGGAATGGACACCATTCCTAAGTCAAAATACAATTAAAGTTCATGAAATTAGTATTGTTTCAGTCTTTGATGTCAGCCATAAGTGTTCTTCACAGCACCCACAATGTGCTCCTTCTACAATTTGTACAGAGCTACATGTATTGGTAACATACCTAAATACGATTGTAGATTCTTTTTTATAAAACCCATTGTTCCTACTACGATTGGAACTGTCTGGGTATCTTTCTTCTACATTGCTCTTGTTTCTGCCTGTAAATTCTGATATTTTATTACTTTGTGTCTCTCTATATGCAAGACACTGTAGTCACTGGGTGTGGCAATTTCAATGATCAATGCTACTCTTGTCTTCTGTTCATGAACCACTATATCTGATTTTCTAGCATCTATCTTTTGAACTGTTGGTAACCGATGATCCCATCTGATGTTAACTTCGTCATTTTCTATGATGCTTTGTGGCTCAGATTTCTAGTGTTTGTCAGCCACTTCAATACATAATATTTGCACTATCCTCAGTGCAACAATCTTGCCACATTATTATGCCTTTCAGTATACAGTCCTTTTGCCATTAGTATGTCACAACCAGCAATGAGGTGTGCAACCATTTCCAATTCGGTTTCACAACATCTACATTTGTCTGTTTCTCCCACATGTTCAATGGACTTTGTAAACCAATGTGTATGCAGCCCACTATCTTGTCTGCCAATACTAATCTAAAGAAAAATAATCTTCTCAAACTGTCTAACTCCTATAACAATATTGCCAGATTTGCCACTGGAAATGCATTTCAAACACACCACTGTCTGAATCTAAAGTAGCTAGACTGGCTTGAACTCCCTAACATGCTAACTTATTCCCAACTCACCATTGCTCATAAAATATTTTACCAACCAAATAATACTCCAATACTTGCTAACCTAATTACCCCTTATAATAATTTAAATTCCCTACGCACTTTGAGCAAACTACGTGCTAGCATAAGTAAGTCCAATAACTTGTCAGGTGACAGCCTATTCTCCAATACTGCTGGGAAACACTGGAACCTTCTACCTACCGACCTAACACTACTACCTTCACTGTCACTCTTTAAGCAAAAGTCACCTAAAATCACTCTGGTTATGCCCCTGCACTAACCCAGATTAATCTACTACCTATCCTATTTTTATCTTCTTACTGCCTATGGATACATAATCATACTCTACATACCCCTCTGTATGCTAAAATCTGGTCATTGTAAAACTTATATAACCACAAGCATTTATGTTAACTACAATGAACTGTAGTGTATCTTCACGTATCATACAATTACATGACTGATATATGACTTTATACTCACCTTTTTATTATTGTACTTTTTAATAACCTTCTTCTTTATTTCAAATACTTATTATTTTATTTGTTATACAATTGGATATTTAATTTTGTGCTATGTTGGAGCTTTTCTCCCCGGGCCTCTACTGAAAATGGAAATATATCCAGTTGGACTAGCCCGGTCAACAAATGTAAAATAAATAAATAAATAAAATATTAATCTTTCATTTCTTGGTTTGAATTCACCTCTCCTTAACTATTCTCGTGTGCATTCCTGATCAACATGAGGTTCTTCCAGAAGTTTTCTATACCTGCAACTATATTTATGCTTTTTCCACATTTCTTGCTTTCTCATCTGGTCCTTTGCCTTATATTCTTTCTTTTGTTTTTTGGCATACTCAGTTGCTGCCTGATTTTTATCTACTTCTGGTTTGATTTCCATTCCTGCTTGACACCATTTAAGCTTCTGCTAGATTAAGCAGAGAAGTCATCTTAGATTTATTCTTCTCATGTTTCAAAACGTTTACTATATTTAGGTCTTGTGAGGTCAGCAGATATGTTTGTAGTCACACAATTGCAGATCTATACATATAATCAATTTCAAGGAGGCCCATCCATTCTTCAGAATGGGGAACATATAATCATGGTATGAACTGATTTTTATAAATCATTTGGTGAGCATGAAGCATCATTCTTGTTTTCATATCTAATCTATCCAGTGTCTTTTGGGGCCAGTCAGTCACTCCAAAACTGTAATTTAGGACAGTTTTCAGGATTAACTTGTCTTCTGAAGTATTCCTTCCTAAGTTTTATTCACAGTTGTTTGTGTTTTATTGTTGATCCTTCATCAATTCCCAGATATTTATACACTCCTTCTTGCTCAAGTTCTTTTATATCACATTATTGTCCCAAACTGATGTTTTCCTGGTGTTGCAGTTTTCCTGCTTTAAAGGTTGCTTTTGCACATTTATCAAGACCAAATGACATTCTTATATCATCTGAAAAAGTTTTGACAACTTGTTGTTGTGCTTTCAGTTGCTCATCTGATGAACTAAACAGTTTTAAATCATTGACAAAAAGAAGGTGAGAAGTCTTTACACTTTGTTGTTTTGTAGGAGCCAGATTATAGTCGTGGCCTAAGCTGTTGAGTAAACAGCTTAAAGGGTTAAGAGTAAAGCAGAATAGTAACTGTTTCAGAGAATCAGCCTGAAATATCCCCCTTTGAATTTTTATCCCTGGGATAACAATTTGTCCTTTATCATGGCTTAATTGCAAAGTGGTCTGCCACTGTTTCAGGGTCATTGTAATGTAGTCGATCAGTGTGGGGTGTATCTTATATATTTCTAAGCACTGTTTTATCCATGAATGAGGGCTACTATCAAATGCTTTTTTGTAGTCTGTCCATGCCATACTTATATTCTTCCCCTTTTTACAGTTCTCTACTATGACAGTATTTAACAACAAGTGATCCATTGTTCCATATGACTTTCTTTTATTGACCTTTTGTTCTACTGCCATAATTGAGTTTTCTTCTAAATGACTATAAACTCTGTCGGCATCAATTCCTGTGTATAGTTTATATGTCATCGGAAGGCAAGTTATTGGTCTATAATTTTTAGGGTAGCTTGCAGGTTCACTCTTAAGCAGGAGCATTGTTTTGCCTGTTGTTAGCCAGGTTGTTGTCTGTTCTGAGTGTGCATATAAATAGTTCTTACAATCTTCGTGCAAAGATGTTAATACTTTTAGTTAAGTACTGCATCTGGGCCTGGGGTTTTCCAATTAGAGACTTTTCTTAACTTTGTTTCAATCTCTGTAGTTGTTACTTCATCCCATTTCATATCCTCTACCTTTAAAATTCTTATTCTTTCTTTTATTTCTTTTATCCATTTAGCAGCTTTGTTATGTTCAACAGGCTCTTCATAGCTACTTCTCCAAAATGTATCTATTTCTTCTTTTTTTGGTGATCTTTCAGTTCCTTTTGCCATATTTCCCAGTTCTCTATAAAACCCTTTTGGATCTTTTCCTTTATATTTATCTTCTTATCTTCTAAGTTTTTCCACCTATGCTGAAATTTTTTGTTTGTTATTTGCGATAGTACATGATAGATCCTGGTCTGTGCTAATATTGTGGATTGCTTTTATCACATCTATCTTTTTTAGTATTTTTGTTGATCTATTCCCTCTTCTGTAGTCTTCTAACAGTGACACTTCTTGTTTTAATTGCTTTAGAATTTTCTATATTTGATATTTCCATGACGGTATTCAATTTCTCCCCTTCCTTTCCCTCAGTACCCTGTGTTTTTGTGGTAGAACTTTATCAGTTATTAATTTAGCTGCACAGTAATATATCCTGTTTACTTCTGTTATATCGCATGGATCTCTACGAACAGTCTTAATTACTGTGTTCATTTGTTTTATCAGACTTCTAACGTTTTGGGTTTTATTAATCTTCTGCATTCTATTTCTTTTATTGATCTTGATATATCTGTACATGTCTATTGAATCAAACAATTCTTCTCTTAGCTCATTTTCTTCTAAACTGAGGGCACATCCCTTGTTTTCCAATTCCTGCAGGCATTCTATAGAAAGTCCTATAGCATCTTCCTGTGACACATTCTCATCATTTTCATCCTGTGCCGTCCGTTGCTCTATCATATGGGAACTTACTGGCCTATCACTCCTTAACATTGACTGCATCAGAGTTTCCACAGTTTCCTGTTCCTTCCCTTGCTGTCTAGCTTCAAATGAATGTTTATACTGGTTTCCTGTGGATGTCTCCAAATTATCTTCATATGGCACCTGACCAATTGCTTCCCTTTCCACTGATTTCCCCTTAATTTGGATATCCATTACTCCATTCTCTTGTGGTGCTTGCTGAATTAGATTTTCTGCACTAAATCCTTCACTTTGCAGGTACTCCATAACTTAAGTTTATATTTATTTAACTTCTCTTTCTCTTTTCCTTTCCTATGCCCATATTTATTCTTCTAATGTTTCCTGATCTTCCTGTTTCTCCCTACTTTGGGGACTCACATCCTGCTGTGATATAACTTGTGACAGACCTTCTACATCAAATCCTTCACTTCAACGACACTGCATAACTTCAACTTCTATTTTTTTTAACTTCTACTTTACTGACCTTCTTTTCTATATTCCATCTTTGTGATATTTTGTTTTATTGTGAAATGTTCCATATCTGGATGCCTTTGCCTGTATTTCTCTTTAAATATCTTTGGGGCTGCCTTCTTTACATCAATTAATCTGGCTTTTCCTTTGTATAAATATTGCACCATATCACGTCTCTCTTTCTATCATTGTTCATATTTCTTTTTTACACTTTTCAAATATCTGTTGGTTTTGTTGTTTATATTTCTGCACTTCCTCAGATTCTTCTTTTTCCAAACAGATCAAGGTTTCTTGATCTATATACTGTTTTTCACAAATCTGTTGTATTAATGAACACACATTTGAAGCTTCTGACATTTTTTCTTTTGGAAGTATTTTTCTTTCCTCTAATTTTTCCTGTAAGCACATGCCAATGTTTTTTAAGAATATCACAAACAGAGCTAACATCATTAGAGAAAGTAATGCTCATTCTCAATGTGTCTACTTGTAACACCCCAGATCTCTTAACCTCTGGGTCATGATGAGAAAAATATGGTCTGGACTGATCATTCCTACTAGATAGAGCCCCTTGTTGTGCTACATCTGTCTCATGCTGGTTATAGCGTCTGCTGCTAAAATTGTTTGTTAGCTCATCAAATGCAGATACCATGCATTCATCATCTGCATTGAGCCTGGCATATCTAAGAAACTATCCTTTCAGAACATTCCTAGGAATGTGTTGTGGGGACATGCTCTGCCTATGTATGATACTGCATTTTTTGTAGAATTGAGTGTCAGTACCATTCAGTTTCTTGATTTATTTTTTCATCCAAAATCTCAATATTCTCAGCAGAGAACTTAGGGGTGAGGTGTAAAAACTGAGTGGTCTCTTGCAGGTATTTAAATTATGTGGCATAGAACTGGACCCTGTCCATACAAAAAAGATATCATCCACAAACCTACCATAGTAGGGAATGTATTGTTTAAAAAGGCTGCTCTCATTAAGAACATAAAGTGTCTCTCAATAAGTAAGCACTAGGTTCGCATAGCTATTGGCACAGGATGTGCCCATAGCTACGCTTACCTTCTGTATATAAAGCTTATCACTGAAGATGAAAACATTGTTACTCAAAATCAAATCAAGAAGAGAGCTAATCTGAAGAATATGTCCTGCACTATAGTCAGAATATCTAGACAGAAACAGAGTAACAGATTCAATTGCTGTATCATTGGGTATCACTGTAAAAAGTGATACAATATCCATTGTAACCAGCTGAAATATGTCACTACTATTGGTATTGAACCACTAAAATAAAGATGTTAAAAATGCTTGGTGTCTCTAAGGACAGTGCTGACTTTGACTTTATCTAGTACTGGTCGCAGTTGCTTTTCAACAAATATAGATAGGGTCTCAGTTGCTCAACCACAGCCAGAAACAGTAGCCCTCATTGGGGGGGGGGGTCCTCCAAGGATTTGTGTATCTTAGGGAGGCCATATAATATAGGGAGGGTAGGATGCTCTACCAATAAATATTCAAACAATTCCTTTGTAATCTCACCTTCCATCAAGAAATCATGTAAAGTTGAATATCTTCCTGATAATTTATCTACATCATATTTAGGGCAAGCAGCATAAGTGAAACCATCAGATAACATACTATACATACACTGAATATATATAGAGGTGTTCATCACAACAGCCCCTTTGTCAGGTCTAATGTACAAATGTTCCATCAAAGTTAAATCAATAAGAGCCTTAAACTGTGCTTCAGTGAGGTTAAAGAAATCTCTACAATATATACTTTTTAACAACTCGTGTATATCTTGTTCACAGAGTTTGGGGAAAGTCTCAACCAATGGTGGATTCACTGGAACAAACTGACTGAGTCTGCTATAGAAATTAATCTGAACACTGGAGTTGAAAC
>NC_056734.1:358621649-358694149 GCF_019279795.1 Protopterus annectens | reverse complement strand
AGCTGAAACGCAAACAAACACCAGTCACAACCAAAGTGTCACATAGCTCACAACACCAGTGTGCCACCCAGCAACAGCCCCTAAGGCAAGACAATGTACCTAACACTTTAGTCATAGGTGACTCTATAGTCAGACACACTGATGTCCCACTCACCAGGCTGAACAAGGAGAAAATTAGTGAGCTGCCTGTCTGGTGCCAGGATCTGCCACATAACTCATGCACTTAAGTCACTCCACAACAAGTGCAAATATGACTCTGTCACTGTCCATGTTGGAGTGAATGACTTGAGACATACCTCCCTGGACTACATGAAAAGAGACGTGGAAGAGCTGTCGGATCATGTGGCCCAGGCAAGTATGACCATAGCCCTGAGTAGCATCCTGCCTTCACCCAGAATGATACCACAATATAAGGACAAAATGATTGACTTCAACAATTGGCTAAGCTTCTGGTGTCATTCAAAGGGGATCCAGTATCTGTCTGCCTGGGATGACATGATTGACAGACCATGATGCTTTGCCAGAGATGGTATGCACCTATCGCCCCTGGGATTCAGGTTACTGGCTAACTAACTTGCCACCCCTATAGTGCCTTTTTTAGGCAAAGTTCAAAGGACAAAACCACCACTGTAACAGGTACAAGCATGCAAAATCTGAAGGTAATGCTACTCAATGCTCGAAGTCTAAACCTCAAAATGCACTCTCTCGAGGCACTCCTAAAAATGGAGAACATCAATATCTGTGCAGTAACTGAAACCTGGTTCAAGGCTCCAGAGAGCATCCATGCAATACCAGGCTACAACTCTTACCACAATTTTCGGCTGCCAAACCAGGATCGAAACACTAAAGGTGGAGGAGTGCCCATATTCACCAAGGATATTCACGCCACCAGGTTAGTTACCCAACACAATGCGTCTGAAATTCTCCAGGTGCAACTAACATTAGGTAAGACTGCAATATAAATTGTAGTTTGCTACAGACCCTCCACCATGCCCCAAGATTCTCACTACACCTTTCTAAACATACTGGAAAATATTAATATACAACCAAACAACCTAATACTGGGTGATTTCAACTACCCTGCCATTAACTGGGAAAACTACTTGTGCACCAACACCTTTGCCCAACGGTTCTTGGAATTCATAAATTCCAATGCCTGGATCAACTAATCCATAGTCCCACCAGGGGCTCCAATATCCTAGACCTGGTCATTACCAACATGGGAAATCAATGCTCCACACCTATGGTCACCCCCTTGTTGGTCAGGTCAGACCATAAGCTAATCGCCCTTAACATCCACATCCCACCCCCACCCCCCAGTAAGGAATCCTTCATAAAAACTTCTCCAAGGCCAACTTCATGCTACTCAAGTCAGAAGTTACAAACTTCATGACACCCATGCAGACGGGAACTGAAAGTTCGACTGCTGAGTCCTACATTAAGGCACTGTACGAGCACATCCACTCATGCATGAATCATGCCATCTCAAATAGAACCAAGATGCTCTCCTCCAAAAAAAGGAAGGCAATCTGGTGGTCCCCTGCCATAAACAAACTTTACAACAAAAGGAAAAAAAACAGTTGCAGAAAAGAGGAAAATCCCAGGATGCAAAAAACTCCCTTACCAGCCTCAGTAAGAAGCTGAGATCCCTAATAAAATTCTCCAAAGCTAGTTATGAAAATAAAATTGCCAAAGATTCCAAAGACAACCACAAGGCATTCTATAACTATGTCAAGAATCTAAATGGCAATGCTCAGATCTGCTCTGAGCTACAGCAGAATGGCATTAAATATACTGATCCCAAGGATACTGCCAATATCCTGGCAGATCGATTCAGTGCCAACTTCACCCCCCACCCCCTAAATAGCCCATCTCAATACTGGAAGATTGCCAAATTCCAGCAATAACAGCCACACAGGTAAAAAATGCACTCTCCAAAGCTAAGAATACAGCATCCATGGGACCAGATGACATCCCGGGCTGTGTACTACATGAACTACAAAATGAACTGACACCTCACCTAAGTGTCATGTTTAATCATACCCTCACCTCAGGCTTCGTGCCCACTGAGTAGCGTACAGCTACAGTTATCCCACTCCACAAGGGGGGATCCACCTTGGATCCCGGGAACTGCTGCCTCATCAGTCTGATGAGTCTGATCTGCAAGGCCATGGAACGTATTATCATGGAACTTATAAACAAAGACATTGGCAACCTTAAAACACTAGACCCCACCCAGTTTGGGTTCGTGAAGGGCCGATCTTGTCTCCTGAACCTTACTGACTTCTGCGAATCAGTCTCTAGAGCCGTGGATGAGGGTAAGGCAGTCCACACAGCCTATCTGGACCTCGCCAAGGCCTTTGACACCATCCCCCACTCTGGAATCATAAATAAACTTATTAAGCTTGGCATTAATCCCTACGTCACTCGATGGGTTGCCAACTGGTTTATTGACAGAACCCACACTGTAAAAGTAGCTGTCTCCAAATCCAGCTTCAGACAAGTGACAAGTGGAGTACCTCAGGGTTCAGTCCTAGGACCTCTCTTGTTTGACATATACTTCTCTGAAATGCAGACCAACACTAAGGGACTCTGGCTAACAAAGTTTGCAGATGACTGCAAACTGGGAGCCATTATTGAATCCCCAAATGATGTGGATACTCTACAAAAGGGCCTTACAGAAACAGATGCTTGGTGCCAGAGCCATGGGCTCAAGCTCCATGCCAAGAAATGTATAGTTATCCCCTTTGGGAAAAAACATGTACCCGTGAATTATCACATAGGTGGCAGTACACTAAACACAGAAAGTGCGATAAGAGACTTAGGGACACAGGTGGACAGTGGTCTCACCTTCAATAACCACATCGCCACAACAGTCAGGAAATCCTTCTATGTGGCACACATCATCACTAAGGGCTTTTCAACCAGAAAAAAGGAGGTCATTGTCCCACTGTACTCATCCCTCATTAGACCCATTATAGAATACAACGCCCCATTTGGTATGTACCTCTCAAGACATCTGCAACAACTGGAAAGGCCGCAGGAATACCTCACTAAAAGAATCACAGGCCTAAAGCAGATGCCCTATGCTGACCACCTTAAAAAACTCCAGCTATATTCTGTCGCATATCGTTTACACTGAGGCGATCGCTGCTTAACATATAAAGCCATGTCAAACTCAGAGCTGTTGGACATGCTACACTTACAGAAATCCCAATCCCTAAGAGCCACATGCTCCAGGGATCCAAATCTTGTCATCACAATAACAAAACATGCTGGAGGGATAGGTTCCTGACCCAGAGACTCCCCAGACTTTGGAATAGACTGCCCATACATGTCAAGCAGAGTGCCTCTTTGGTCCTCTTCAAAAGGAATCTTGATGATTGGATGGGAGAAAGGAAATTCACCCCGGGGATCACGTCAGTCGCCCTGCTAGACAGGGGTCCAGGGAAGTAAATAGAGTGGGAAGAAATAGACAGGGTATTGTTATGGCTAGGCTAGGGCCAATAGCCTAGTACCAACCTATGAACCTATGACTAAAGAGAGTACATACATCTACCAAAAAAAGAAAGAAGGACTTGTTACACCATGGGCTTCTAAACATTTCTTTATTACTTATTTGTAAAATATTTTAAGTCAACAACAGACTACTCATTACTTGAAACCCTGAAACCTAAGATGTCTCTAAAGACTTAAAGATGTTAACTAAAAGTAATGCTTATCAAAGTTAAATGTGAAACAGAGTGAGATAGAATATAGCTGTTAACGTCTTGGGACATTCCATGAATGCAGTGAAGAAAAGCGAAAGACTTAATAAGGTGGTATAAGAGTATACTAATCTACCAGCAAGCTTTCCACTGTTAAGAGCGCCTAGTTTAAAAAATGGAGACGGAATTGTACAAGTGGAAATAATAAAGTTTTGCAATTTTCTTTTCATGATAGACACATGGCAGAGGAAAGACCAAACAGATCCTGTTAATAAAAAGAAAAAGTAAAGAAAAAAAAGAGAGAAATGCAAAGATTTTCTATAAATGGTAACTGTTAATTGGGCCAAGATTAATAATTCTGAAATTCTGCAAATATTGCACTAAAGGTCAGTTGATATGGAACCTCACTTTTGAATATCAAGAACCAAAAACCCTACTTAGAGGAAAAAAACCTGATTCTCAGATATTGGTGGCAGGATATAGAAACTGCTGCACACAGTGTCAGTGTTCTTAGAAAACTGAATTTGATGCCAAAATCCTACAGAGTGAAAAATGATGGTATACCAGTCCATAGGTTTGAACTGCAAAAATGACCTTTCTGCGATCTAATCAATAATACAGATTATTTAGTGGTATTAACAGAGAAATAAGACCGGGCAGCCACGGTGGTGCAATGGTTAGCGTTGCTGCCTCACAGCAAGAGGTTCTCCAGTTCGATCCTTGACTGGGGTGCCTTCTGTGTGGAGTCTGCATGTCCTCCCTGTGGTTGCGTGGGTTTCCTCCGGGTGCTCCGGGTGCTCCGGTTTCCTCCCACATCCCAAAGACATGCTGTAGGTGGATTGGACACTCTAAATTGGCCCTAGGTGTGAGTGTATGTGTGCCTTCTGTGGAAGGTTGGGCGCTGGGCTGGCAACTCGACACCATAAAACTCCACTGCCAATCATGAGCAGACAGGTGATCCGCTGTGGCGACCCCTAATCGGGAAAAGCCGAAAGAAGAAGAAGAAGAACAGAGAAATAAGACCGGGGTTTTGAACCAGTAACATTCTGCTTATATTGTGATACTAGTACTGGATGGGATTTTCTCTGTGTTTGACATACCATTTTCCATTACATCTGTCAGTGGTTCACCATTTAGAAACAATCATTTAACAGCTTTCTGACAATGAAGGTATATGTCACAGAAAGTTACCACCTTTATAGCCACAGGCTAATGCCTTTGTGCAATGTTTTATGGCCAGTGCTGGAAAATAAGTAAGAAGAGCAGTTATTGCTAGAATCCTGTGTAGACAACTGGTAGTAGCTGTGTTGAGAGGCTATAAACATTTCACACATCCCACAAAAAGAGATACCTCAGAATCTTGGGCATTTAAATGCAACTTTAATAGCAATATTCCTTATGTTGATGAAGATCATAAAAGAAAAGGCAAAGCAGTAGAAAAGAAATAGAACAAAAGAACAAAACTAGGTAAGCAGACTTGAAAAGTTAGACAACACAACATAATTTTCAAAAGGTCCAGTCTGTCTTACTCAACAAAGCATGAAACCATATGCATGTATGGTTGTGGTTTACAAGACATTATTTCCAGTTAGTCATACTTATGTAATTTATTTTAAACCGGCATTATTTTTGAAGTAATATCATAAACATTTTGATGGTCTTATGTACATTGTAAGGACTAGAGGAGGTAATAACACACATGACAATGAATTTGCCAGTAAAATATGTTTTAACAGAACTTCAAAAAAAAGCCTTTATATTAAAAAATATGTTTATAATAATAATAATAGTAACCACCAACGTATCCACCAAGGAAGACTAAAACCAATCAAAAAAAAAAAAAAAAACTTGGCAAGCGACCAGCCGCAAAACAAGCAGCTTCAAATTGTAATTCAATTTTTTTATTGAAAAAAAGTTAAGCGCTTTTGTCCCTAGAATACCAGGGCTTCATCAGAACTAAATTACAGAAGTCCCTTCTGTCTTATAAATATTGGAAAGTGGATAGACCACCCAATCACAATCCATATACAATTAATCAATAAATTACTTCACACCAATTCTAAATCATGTAAAAGAAAGAAACTTCAGTTCGTAAAACTGTATCTGTCTAAAGGATGCAGGCTACAAAACCATGTAATGCTCAATTGAGCTAGTAAAAAGAAAATTAACTAGTACATTTTCTAATATCTTCCTTGAAAATGAACAAACATATACAATCAGCAATGTTGTTTAAAATGTCAGTTGCATGTATAGAAAATTTCATATATGAAAACATCATTTATCTTTCTCTATAAAAACTGATCAGCATTCATCAAGTTAAAATAAAATATAATATAAAAGGGGGAACCAAAATGTTTTAATACTTAGTCACCCTTGACATCAGTGCATTGGCAATGGATATTGCATCATTTAAACCAGGTTATTCGCTAGCATTCAAATGCTCTTGCCACAGTAACTCTCTGTATTCTACAATATACCCTCAAGGACCATCCATGCTATTTTTGAGCCACCTGCTCCAATACAAAAAAAATAATTTTTTTTATTCTCACCACATATAATCTCATGTCTATACAATGCATTTGTCTCATTTTTGTGACTAATGTCATAAAGCTACTCATAAATTCTACTCTGAAGTGTGTGCTCTGTCTTACCAACATAAAAAGCAAAGCAGAAACCGCAGTGCCAGGTATACTAATCCATTAATATTAGAGTTAGAACTCTGCTTAAAATGAAAAGTATAAATTAAATTAGGCAGTCTGATAACCTCACCTTCATAAACGTCACTGCATTGTCTACAAGCTCCACATAGTTTGGTGCCTTTGTTGAGGCCTGTGCTAATATTTAAACCAGAGACTGGGTCTTTTTCAATATTTTCCTTTAAATTAGTACATCTCTTGTATGTAAAATGGGGGGGTCTCCCCTACTTGTTCTCTTACTTTGTGATCATCTGCAAATATTTTCTAATTAGTTTTAACTAAAATTCTTAATAATCTTACTTTCGTGAGAATATTTTAACAACAAACTATTGTGAAAAGATACCTCAGTCTTACTACCATTCATAAAACTACTGGAACAAAAAACCTTAGGAAGCATGGCTGTATCTGCTGCTAAATAGGATTTTGTTCCAGTGGATTTGTTTGGTCACCCTTTGGTACTTCTTGTTTTTTTTCATTTGTAAAACTACCCAACCCATGCTGGCCCACAGGTGCCCCATGTCTCAAAATAGGAAGATACTCGGAACCCTTTCCCTATTAATTTCCTGGTGAACCTCTTCAAGCAAAACCTCAGGGTAACCTTTTTCAAGGAGCAGGGACTTCAAAATTTCTATTTATGCTTGTAAATCCCCTTCATCAGAAATTATCCTGGCTAAACACACCATTTGGCCTTTTACCAAACTGCATTTCTGCTTGAATGGGTGGTAGCTTTGGAAGTTCAGATAGCTACTGGAAAATGTGGGCTTTCTGTATAATTTAGATTTAAAATTTTCAAACTAAAATCTTTCTGCAAAAGAACATCAAAATAGTTCATACTCTTACCCGAAAAATTATAGGTAAAGTAGAAAAATGTAACATTATCATATAAATAATCTATGAAATCCTTTAGCTCAACCTCATCACCTTTCCAGATTAAAAAAATATCGACCCAAAATCTGAAGTAGGTGATGAGGTTCTTAGCATATATGGAGGGGAACACATAGCTGTGCTCCCAATACCACATTATGATATCTGCATACAGAGGAGTACAAGTAGTGCCCATTGGAACGCCACTAACTTGTTTAAAGTACTCACCCTCAAAAAACACATAATGTTTTACTCAAAGTAATTTCCATAAACTCCGATATTATATTTACTTTGCCATTGTCAAAATTACTATGGACACTCACAGACTTGTGGAACCACTCAAGCTCCACTGTATGTGGAATACAGGAAATATCTTTGATGTCTATAGCAAACAGAAGCCATTTTTCATGAAAAAAAAAATATGGTTTAATGTTACTCAAGAAATCCCATGAATCTTTAAGGATATAATCAAATGGTGACTTCAACCCATTGAGGTTCTGATCAACAAACACAGACAAAAGGTGTGTCTTAGAGCAGGAAGCAGCCACAGTGGGCTGGAGAGGTGGATTATAAATGTCCCCTGCATATTTTGGGTTTATCAAAAATGTTTGGTATAACTGGGTTTTCCATTTTAAGAAACTGGCATCCAGACTATCAATCCTACCCTCAAAAAGTAGGTTGTGTAAAAAGGCATTGATCTTACTGTATGCCGCATGACTCTCATTCCTGTATACTCTGTTGTATTGTTCCTCGTTGTAAACAAAGTGAAACTTTTACTCAAGTAACCAGTACTGTGCATAATAACTATTCCCCCACTCTTGTCTGGCTTCATAACGTGCATATCATGATTTTTCATAATCTCCTGCAACAAAACCATCTCTTCTCAGGTTAAATTGTACTTCCATTTAAACTGTTTCTTAGAGTACCAATTACTGATTTCATTCATACTTAACGTTTCAAACATACTGATAGCTGGATGGAGAGAGGGGTTGAAAACACTCTTTCTTACTAAACAGGAATCTTGGGGGTGCTGATGACTCTCCCCCTTCTTTTCAGAAAACGGAGCTCCAAGAGTTAATTTTCTTACAAATCATTTCAAATCTAAATAATGTCACATAAGTGAAACCTGTTTTGAATCAACTAAAATGTCCACTATCAATATCAAGAGTAATGTAGTTAAAAATGTTAAAGCCTTGCAAGCTGTGGATTACTCCATTGTCAAAACAAGGGGTTGAAGTTACACCAGACAGATCAGCATCATAGGCAGCCAAACCTCTCTCTTCTTCCCCTTGCATTTCCCTTTCTTTTTCCTGGAAGGACTCTCACCCCTATGTCTTGTTCTTGAATGGACCTCCTCCTTCCCAGAGCTATTCTCTGAGACCTTTTCAGTGAGAGGTGTGGGTTGTATAATAAAAAAGCCCCATCATCATGCTCACTTCCCATTTCTCTAACTTTTATGGTAACACCGGGCCCCTCATCAGCCTTGAATATATTGGGTCTGTGGTAAGCAGTGCTACTTGGATACTCTATCTCATCCCTAGCTTTCTTTTTTGTCTTTCTAACCCTTACATGAGAAACAACTTTCTCCACATATTTAAAACATTCATGTATTTTACATTATAATCATCCTACAATAAATCTTGCTTTAATTTAAAATCAGCATCGTAAATTTCCTGCAAAAGTCTCTTCAAATACAGTTCATTGTGTTTAACCATTAATTCATGCTCATCCCATATAATAAAATAACTTCAATATCTTCTTTATAGTGCCTCTGATTATATAGGCCACATATAAAGTGTTCCTGAATTTGCAGCATAGTATAAACATTAATTTCCTTACATAGCTAGCTTATTTTATTTTAGGCTTATCCAGGGGGTAAAGATTTTGAGGGATATTAAAAGAGAATGACCTATCAGTTTACTTGGCACTTACAGTTGAATTATGTATGGTTATAAAAAAGAGGAGTAGATTGTTGTAAAGTTGTTTTTCTTTCTTTTTGGTTTAAATTAAAGGGGTAGTATGTTTCTGTCATATCACACAAAGTAGTAATAACTAAGAATAAAACAGCTGTAATTACTAATTGTGGTAAAGAAAATCATGTTTGGAGTTACCTAAGTAGTAGAGGCCTGAATGATTCTGACTAAAACTCGTACCAAATGGCAAGGCCTTCTGGTTAGCTTTGGAAGCACAGAGAGTCTCAGTGTTGCCTACAGAAGTCCTTCTCATAGAGACCAGAAAGTGAACAGTGTGACCACTTAGCTAAGAAGCTGAAAGTCTATGACTGGTGTAACTATTGCTAATACTGTATGCTTATTGCAAGAGAGTCATTAATATAGTTTCTGATTTGTTAGTCTGATAAATGTTTTAACATGAAACTGACTAATTTTAAGCTGAAGTGTTATTATAAATTTTTAATTTACTCTCAATGGTTTGCATCAGTGACATCAGCGCCTTTTGTAAATTAAAGTTTCTAGTCAAAGGTTTATAACCCTTGAGTTGTCATTAATTCAATCTAGGAAATTCCATGAATCAATGAATTGGTGCCCCTCTATACTGTGGATGTATAATTCCTTTGCCATATCTGTACAAGCATATTGGTTCATGTCATTTAATTGAAATAAAAATCATTTATTCAAGGCCCATCTATGCAGTGTTCTTGGCCTTGCAGAGTGCATTTAGGACCTATCCCATAGTGATAGTTGGACGAGTAATGGTTAAGATTATTTCCTGTGGGGGAACAAAGGGTAAAATTTAAGCTAAATTTGTCAACAATAGACTTGTTACATCTTTTGGTTCAGTGTAAGTGGCTCCATTTACAATTAATTCATCACATTGCTTTTGCAGTTCCTTTGAGGTTGCAGGCATAGCTGAAGAAAGCCTTGTGATTGTCCCTGACCTGGGAGGCTATTTTTATGTCAGACTTCACTTTGCTAGACTTGATTTAGCCCCTTGTTGCTTATTTAGATTGATAAGGGAGGTTTTACCTTGCTGAGCATTAAACTTCACAATATTTACACGATTGTTCCTTTTGTTATGCAGCTGATTGATGCTGGGTTTCTAACAGGTGGCTTTTCAGATGAAGCAACATATTGTTGCACTACGTATGGGAGAGCACTGCATTCTACAGTCTTGCTTAACATTTATTGTGTAGATTTGAAGCATGTGAACCGATTTCTGGCAGATTATAGTGTTTTTTATAAATCATTAAACTGCTCAACCATTCCCTTGCCTATGTATCATTTCCAAAATAAAGTACTGTTTGATTATAGGGCTGGAAAATGGCCCTGCGGTGATTTTCTTTCTTTCTTTTTTTATTTTTTTTTATTTTGTTTTCTAAAACAATAAATAAACAAATCAATTATAAAACAAAAAATAACTATTTACATAGGTTCACAGCTGATCAATACATCAAAGTTGTACATATCAACAATTAATATTTTTCAGGCAAGTCTTTAAGTTTAAGCCAAAATTTATATGAATATGTAATATTAGAAGTTGTCATCTTTATAGTATGCAATTCTCTACTGTAAACAATTTTTGCCTGCAGTGATTTTCTGAAACCTTACTGCGGTGGTGGTGCTGTGGTAGCGTTGTCACCTCACAGTAAGACGTTGTCCTGTTTGATTCTCAGCTAGAGCGTCTTCTGTGTGGAGACATACGTGAATGGGTGTACCTTCATTGAAGGTTGTGCATCAGAGCTGGCAACTCAGCACATAAAAATCTACTGCCAATCATTAGTGGATCGGAGTTCCGCTGTGGCAACCCCTAACCGGGAAAAGCCGAAAGACATAACAAGTGATTTTCTGAAACCCATCGGAGTCTAAAATTAGTAGGACAAGAAATATCCATAGTTTTGGAACTGGATGTGTCAAAAAAAACAAACATCCATCTTAGGGAGACCCAGGCTTTATCAGAATCTCAGTACAATTTTATAATTCCTTAATATACTTCAAAAATAATTTTATTTGTGCCAGATTAAACAAAAACAGAAACACCAGTTAAGTGAATACTTGTCTGCAAGAAATATAACAGCTATAAGAACCATTTTAACTTTGCAGCAAAATAAACACTATAAAGTTCTAAAAGAGAAAGATCTTGTCAGCAACTTGAATATATACTGCTGCAAAAGAACTTTGTCTTTGATGATGAGCATTCAGAATTTAACACCAAATGTAAATAAGTTTCAGACTGCATATAGATCTTATCATCTGTTTAGGCAGTACAGCAGGAAGTTAAAATCACCAGAGAACAGTCTTTGATGGACTTAAGCATACAGAAATCAAGTACTGATTTTTTGTAAGAGCAAAATCAGTCTGACATTGTGAAGTTAGGAGATAAAAAAAAATGTTTTTGACAGAAAATTGTAAGATTATATGGATAGCCAGAGCAGTTGAAGACAATTATATGATTATATTTTTGTAACCTTTGGTACTAAATAGTGGGTCTTCTCAATCTTGAATGACGGAAGTCACTCTTGACCCCTCCTTGACTTAATTTGAAACCCACCCAATGACTAAGAGGAGTCTGAGCATCCAAGGCCAGCATTACACATAAGGATAAGGACTTTTTGTTTATACACCACACCGGTTTCTCTACCTCACTGCCTGATGTGGACTGATATAAGGTAATTAAAGCTGTTTGTGTGTGCCCCAACTGTTTATAAGTATCAGGGCTGTCATTCTCAGTTATGACTCCTCCTTTCCCAATGGGATAGACAGAATGGTAAAGCAGTGCTGCCTTTTCTATCTTCCCAGTCAGTTCATAGGTGTTTACTAGGCTAATGACAACACGGACCTTTTAAGTCCTAGCCATACATTCCAAATCTCTGACAAGTTCTGATACCCTTGATAAGTGTAAGCATGGACTTGGGAGATGAGCCATTTACAGGTTACCTGTGTACATCAGAGACATAGGTGCCAAACCAAGAATGAATTTCTGGTTTCCCATCTAATTGTCCAAGTTACACTTGAATTGGGTTAGTGAGGAACTTTGCTTCACATGGATGGGGAGCCTTTTTCATAGACGGGGTAGTCTCTGGGATACATACCTATCTCTCCAGCAGGTCCTATTTATATCACAGGCAAGGTTTAAGTGTTTAGAATGGGTAATTCTGGTGCTGTTTGTTTTGTGGATATGCAAGAGGTTCATCAGATTGGGGTCTGACAATGCCCTGTATGCCAGGCATAGATCTTCCCTCAAAAGCCTGTAAGAGACAGAATACAGGGCTAGGGCCTTGAGGCAGTCTGCATAGGACATATTACTTATGCCCTGTATTCTTTTAGTGAGGAACTGCTGTGGACATTCCAATTGCTTGATATACCTGGTTAGGTACATACCAAAGGGGACATTGTACTCAATGTCAGGTCTGATGAATGCCGAATACAGTGGAACAATGACTTCCTTGGACTTAGATACCATACATTTGTTTATAAGTTGCGCAACATAGAATGATTTCCACAGCACTGTAGACGCATGATGATCAAATGCTAGATTACTATCTATGTGTGTCCCCAAGTCTCTTAAGTTTCTTAAGTTTAATTGCTAGTCAAATCCAGGTCACCTAGATCACACTTAGGGCTCCCTCTGCCAGTGGCAACCAATGTGATCTGAGTTCAGCAAGTCAACCCAGCACTTGTGGAGCCAACTTGCATCCCATACCCCCTCAACTTACCTCCAGTACTATCAACTGAAATTAACAAGGATGATATTTTCCCGACTGCCAATCACATATTGCCTACTCAGAGACCTAGATCAGTTATTACCAGCCTTCTTTCCTTTGTTGATAAAGAACTTATGACAAAAGCTGCTTGGACAAGCCCTATGTTGTTTACAATGACTCTAAACTATAATGGGAGAATAATTTATGTAACTGGTCAGTACAAAAGAGAAAGGGATGCTGGTCATTGGTTTAAGTAATAACACTATAAATAAAGCAAAGTGCTATTTTCTCCAGCCAGATTGAAAATCCATTCACCATTTTGATCATGGATTTTTGAAATCATACAAGATAATACTTACTTCTTTGAAATGAAAAAAAAAATCTTATTTATGATGTTAGTAAGACTGTTGCCAGTATGGAAAGACCATCACCCTCTCAAAATGTCAGGTTAAAACTGACATTAAGAAACCCAAGACTATAAACTACATTATTGTCTGTAGTAATAGCACTTGTAAGTTTACATTAGATATCACTTATGCTGCATTGGTTACATTTGTGTAATTAAGCAGACAAAGTATTATCTGTCATAACTATAGCCATTCTCTGTTAAGTCTATTCAAATGACACTGAAATGATCTTATGAGAAAATTTGGCAAGCATGACTGATATAAGTTATCAGTCATGATGTAATATATTTAAACTCAGAGAAATTATTGCTGCTAAACAAATTATTTGTAACTTGAATATTGAATCTGTATTTTCATGATGCTAATCACATTTTATTTAGAGTTATTTATTTTATTTATGAATCAAAATATTAAGGAGAAATTATATGCAATGGAAATTTCCATATAAAGTCTGGAAAAACTGTCATTTAGAATCATAATGAAATTGAATATGTGCTGTGGATGCTAACTTTAAGACTAGGCATAAGGGGAGAAACATAGTCCTTAATTATATTCTGTTTAAATATGTTATCCTTTGGGTGTATGCTTTAGTACTGACATAGTGCAACTGGTTGTCCTCTAATCAGCTTTTTCCATACTTTGCAGTCTTTGTGTGACAACAGTGTATTTGGTATTATGCAGCTGGCATGCCGTTTTATAAGCAAGTTATGTAGTTCACTAATTGTTAACACTTTATTATGTTATATTAAGGGAAAAGGAAAACACAGTTTCACTGGCTTACATGACATATCAGCCATAATAAGTTTCTGAATCACTTGTCTGCATAAAAAAATAGACACATAGATAGATAAATAGACAGCTAGATAGATATCAGCTAGTATGCCAAGGAAATCATTGCCAGCCAATTTCTTCTTCTTGTTAAGTAACATATTTTAAATGAAACACATACTTTATCTCCACATCCCTTATTCTGTCTGCATATTCTAAACCATGGGTAAAAGTTCATGACACACTAGGATCACTTTCATCTTGAAAACAAGAAGCAGCCATAAACCTATTTCTGTTTTATTTCATTTATGACACTGTACATGTACATGTGTTTACTCTATTGCTATATTTATTCTCCTGATTCAAATATTATATGCCTAGACTGTTCCATTCAATGTGCACTGAAATTGCAACAATGTCCTCAAAGAAAATTGATTCATGCCTATTGCACTATTCTTCATATTGTTGTATAATGCAGATCTTGGTATAGGAAATGAATCAACAGCAACTATCCATCTAATCCTTTTCTTATACATGCAGATCCACAGTAAAAGTCAGTAGAGAGAAATTACACTTTGCTCAGAACATAAGTGACTCTACTATAAAGAAATAACCATTCCAACATTACTGAAAAAATGCAGTCAAATTACTCTTAATCAGTATAACCCCAAATCCTCATATGTATGCAGTGTTGGGAGAACATCACTTTCTCCTTCACACAAATGCATGTATGTCTGTATGTATGTTTGTGTGCATAAGAAAGTGGAAGCGGAAGGAGATGGAGGAAAGCTAGGAGTAGGCAGAGAGTATTTCTTATATAAGTTAATCAGCGATGTATTTAGAATATTACGCCAAAGACTGAGGGAACTACTATATTACACACAAGAATGCTGCAGCCGGCCATTTATTAGCAAAGATATGCTCGACTCCCTGGGGGAATATATGCATTTTTGCAATATTATTTTAGTATATTTTATCAACAGCTTAGATTGCTGAGGTGTTTTTATTATTAATTTGCATTTTCTTGTCTAAGGGATTATAAGGCAGTTATAACTTTTTTCACATAACTTAGTTTGCAAAGGCCTGTATTTGCTGCCTAATACAACAGAAGAAACAACTAAGTACACGAGAAAAGATGATTAAAACATATACAATTATATAAAGTTAAAAATAAATAAAGCTCATGGTATATTGTTGGTGACATGTATTTAGGCATGATCTGTGCTCGAATTAAATGACACTTAGATTAACGTTAGGGTAAAACCATGTACCATAAGAATAAATAATTTCATACACTACACACAGACCTGACCCATTGTTATAATTTATACATTAGAGGATTAAATAATGGCTATAACTGGAAAGAATTATATTTAAGGCATGTCTTTTAAAGAGTGTGGTCTAATTGATGGCACTATCAATCTAGCAATTATCTCATAACCTGGTTTCTGCTGTATAACATATATCTGTTTACTGACAATTTAACTTTTTTTTCCTTATTCAGTAATATAACTCCAAAAGAATTAGCCAAATGCTGATGAACTACCACACTTACATACTGAGACAAGAAATCTCTCACAAAAAATTATGTTTCTTAAAATTAACATATACCATAGAATGTCTACTCAGAGCATTTACTTCATTTCCTGAAATAATGGTATTAACTTTTTCACATATATGATATTGGAAGCTAAAAGATATGCCTATATAGAAGGCTGTATCAGACCTATAGTATGCTGCAGAAATCACTCATTTTGATAACTAATAAAATGAGTCTACTATCTTTTTCATTAATAAGACAAAGGTCACTCCCAGGATTAATAACAGATGTGTCCATTTCAAAGGAAGATCTATTTGTATGCATGAGGCTGTCACCAGTTTTATTAATTCTATGCCTTTACTGTTACTGTAATTAGTTAATTTTTGGCTATTATTATTTGGATTTCTGCACATTCTAAAAAGAGTGGATGAAGTACTGAATTTTGTGTATAAGGAAAAAAAACTGTAAATATTTTTGTCACAAGAAATGATTTCATGCCAGTAACAATGGGGGAGGGGTATGCATAGTTTAATAGTGTACATTTATTTATTTATTCTTCCAATAATGTCGATTTATTAATAATGGGAGTGACTTTTTCTAAACTAAAGAATAAGAGGGAGAACACAGGAGCTACATTAGACTGTATAAAATGCACATGGTTAAGTGAAGCTTGATAACTGTATTTTGCTAGGGCTGATTGACATAGACATTTTAGAGTGCATTTAAAGCAAAGAGGTTTGAATCATTAAAACTATTCAAGTATTGTGTAGATTAGACATGTCCAACCTGTGGCCCGTGGGCCGCATGCGGCCCTCAGAGCTCTTCCATGCGGCCCTCGACCTCTAACTGCAACATCGATGTACGCATGCCCCAAACCATTTTTTTGTTTTGTGTTTTTCGCTCCTGTGACCTGTAACTCTAACGTCAGTGTGCGCATGCGCCAAAGCACCCTTCTAGTTTTGTTTTTGCACCAAAAAAGGGTCACTGTGTTTACGCCATTATTTTGCACCAAAGAATCAGTGTGTGTTCTCACTGAAGACGGACTCGTGTATGGATTTTCCACCATTGCCTTTGAAAGGGACAGCACTTACCTGTGTTAATAGGTAAGTATGAAGTGAGTGAGTGAATGAGTGCATGCATGAAAGCAGAATGTTTGTGTGAGTGAAAGTAGAAGAAGAATGTGTGTGTGTATGTGTGTGTGTGTGTGTGTGTGTGTGTGTGTGTGTGTGTGTGTGCATGACAGAGACACAGAGAGAGACACATACACAAGGAGGCTGACGATGATCAGTCTAACTGCTGAACACAAACAAGTTAGCTCACAAATATATTGTACATTAAAAGTACACTTTCATTAAATTGCGGCTTTCCTGACAGGGAGAATGTTGTATTGAATATGAAATCATACCTCTCAACTGTATGGATTTTCAAAGAATGTCTGGATTTTTGCCTCATGTTCCAAGTTGTATCTTTTGCTTAGGAAATAAAAGTAGTCATCCAAGGTAATGCAGTTCCAGGGAGTAAGAATGAGACAGCAGCCTAGGGTTCATGGGTCAGTAGTGAATTGACTGTGTGGGACTGTAGCATAAAAAGTTGTATTGTTTTTTTCTGACAAACAAAACAGCACCCAGTACTGTTTTGTCATTGGTGGGTTCTAAGCAGTGGCATATTGGACAACAGTAAGCATAGCTTTGGTGGATCATCAATACTGGCAAATCAGGTGGGCACAATGTCATTTTTTTTAATGTTGTGGGTTTTAGTGTGTATGTGTGTGCTTATGGGTTGGGAGTGCTGCAACAGTAGATGATTATTAAAGACAAGAGACTTACGGACTGTGGAGAATATGTTTCTTTGTTTCAAAACCTGATACTTGGGTACTAGGCATGCCAAAAGTAGATTTTGTAAGACATAGCTTCTTGGCATTTACATAATGGACAATGCTAGCAGTATTAGTGTGGGCCTCTGGGGTTCTGAAGAATGCCAAGCCTACCACTGCCAATGTCTTGTAAAGTGACCTGGAAATGGATATTGGGATGTTACTGAAAAATACAGTAAGTGGGCTTAGAAATATAGTTTAATTAAACAAAGTGCACTTGCAATTTACAGGCCATAATTTAATTTATTTCAGGTAGTCCAGATCTTGGTAGATTGTATATCATTAGACTTCATTAGGGATAGCTGTCATTCTGGGGAAATAAGCAGCCCTAATTTCAGTGAAAGCTCTGTGGTTATTTGCAGGTAGGAAGTTGCAGGATGTGGATGCAATGTGTTTTAGTTATTATTTTTAATGCATTTGTCCTTTCAAAGCATGGTTTTCTTTGCTGCAAAAGAAGGCAGGATTGAATGAGCCATATAATGCTTACCTGACAATGATGGGATAGAAAGATTATAAGTGATGTATAATGTTTGCAGCTACAGTTGTTTCAATAGTGTCTGTGATGCATAACTATTTTTGGGTGTCCCACTTTTATTTTTCGCTTTGTCCAGATTTCTTGCTCTAAGGTTGAGAGGTATGGTTCCATACTAAATCAGAAAGTTGTATTTACCTTGGAAGACTTTTCAGCATAATTATGAGAAACAGAACGTTTTTAATATCTCCACTTATTTCCAATATAAACTGCCATGTACCCTTGCAAATAACTTTCTTATTAAGCTACTTTAATTCTTTTGGAATTGATAGGTATGCTTCACTGGTTCAGATGTAAGTAATCAATTTAACAGTTTTAAAGATGTTTTCCAAAAATAAATAAATACATAATAAATAAAAAAAAAATAATAATCCTCTCTGCACTTTGAGCTATTGACAAAGTCAGGGAATTTGTTTTTTTCAAAAGCGAAGGTCAGCATTACAGCTTAGTAAACTGTCAGGCTGTGAATAACTTTTTCACAAATTAAAATGTCTGAATGTCAAATGGCTTTAGATTGGAGGGAAGTTGTATGTTTACTCCAGTATGTAGTATTATCTTAGAGAGTTTATGGTTTTCTTATTGATTTACTTTTTGCTGAGCAGTTGTTTGTTGATTTATTGATGGTGGGAAATTGCATGGATGAATCCATCTCTATTATGATTTTGTTTCAGATATTTTGACTTCCAGACAATTTTATTCAGTTGTGTGTCATGTGATTACTGAGGTTGCCTATTTTACAAGTAGGGGCTTCTTGTGTGTGTGTGTGTGTGTGTGTGTGTGTGTGTGTGTGTGTGTGTGTGTGTGTGTGTGTGTGTGTGTGTGTAAGAGAGAGAGATTTAATATGTATACTGAATATATTTTTGCAATCTGCGGGTGGTGCAGCATTAGCGTTGTTGCCTCACAGCAAGAGGTTCTCCCATTCAATTCTTGGCTGGAGTGCAGGGAGTGCCTTCTGTGTGGAGTCTGCATATCCTCCCAGCGGTTGGATGTGTAAATGGGCGTGCCTTCGTTGAAGGTTGGGCGTCGAACTGGCACCTCGCATTTGTGAAAATCTACTGCCAATCATTAGCAGACCGGAGTTCCACTGTGGCGACCCCTAACCGGGAAAAGCCGAAAGACAAACAACAACAACAACAAAATATATTTTTGCAAATGGAATCCTTAGTTAAATAGGCCTCTCTTCTTGGGCAAATATACTTGAGTAACCAATATTAGATCTTACCCATCCAGCTAGGAAAGGTTAGTATGTGGATTTTCCATCTGGTTTGATGAAGGCTATGCTACTTACTCAAGGAGTACATTTATGGCTATCCATCCAGCCATCCAGTTGTGTTGCTGAACTACATTGTTTGATAATGAGAGGAGCTTTCTACAGAAGTTGAAGGTTTTTGTGTCATGAACCTGTCCATACAAAGTGGCTCGTTTATGTTGCAGTGAAGGCTGTAGTCTTTGTAGTGAGCGTTTTAATTATAACCACTATTTCTGGGGTAGAGGAAGTCTCTTAAAACAGGATCTTTCTTAGCCTGGAAAGCAAGCCAGTGATGAAATTTGTAGGGGCCAGATAGAGACAGAGGAAAGCAAGAAGTTTTTTAGTTTGTTTGCATAACTAAGTGAACTTAGTCCTTTGATCGTTTTTGTAAGAAGTGGTTGTAGTCTTTCTTTTGGCAGGGTGTTTTGCTGAGGCACAATTCAAAAGGGGCATTGCACTCAATAATGGCTCTTGTAAAGGAAGACTACAGGGATGTTATGACCTCCTTGTCCCTGGATGAGATACCGTTACTAATGAAGTGGGGCATGTAAAAAGCTTTCCATACAACGGAAACAACCTGGTGGTCAAAAGTCAGGTTTCTATCAACTTGGGTGCCCAAGCACCTCAAGAATGATTGTGTGCTTACAACATTGTTAGTAATGTGATAATTTGTGGGGACATTATGCTCCTCAAAGGGGATGATGATGCATTTTTTGGTATTTAGCTTGAAGCCATGTTTATGGCATCAGTTATTTGTTTGGGTGAGACCCTTTTGTAGCTTATTCAGAATTGTTTTATTAAGTCAGTAATGTGAATTCTTTACTTTATTGCAAATTTGTTGGCTTATTTTTGTGGATTATAGTATGCCGCAGTGGTACGGCGGTAGCGTTGTTACCTCACAGCGAGAGGTTCTCCCGTTCGATTCTCGGCTTGGCTTGGGAGTGCCTTCTGTGTGGAGACTGCATGTCCTCCCCACAGTTGGGTAGCGTTCGAAAGACATGCGTGCGTAAATGGGTGTGCCTTTGTTGAAGGTTGGGCGTCGAGCTGGCACCTCAGCATTTCGTAAAAATCTACTGCCAATCATTAGCGGACCGGAGCTCCGCTGTGGCGACCCCTTACCGGGAAAAGCCGAAAGGCAAACAACAACAACAACAACATAGTATTGTAGGACTGCTAATGTTGACATTTTATGTAGTTGGACTGCTGGAGTGGTTTTCCAAGTGAGAACTGCTAGTGCTGTAGTGAATATCTGTTTACTTATAAAAAAATATATATTAACTAAGATGCTGTAGATATTCATTACCTGTTTATTTATAATGTGAATGATCAGTTTTAAAGCATGTGACTTGTGAATTTCTTATAAATTCTGTATGACTAATGCCTCACCCAAAGATTGAAGAAGCACTGACTGTTAGATTTGTGGAATAAATAAAGCAGTGTTCTTGGTTTATTAGCATTTTGACCAGAACCAGTATTTGTTCAAGGTCAGCTGTTTCCTTTCCAGTGTTAACATTTCTCTTTATACAGATGTAGTAAAATGACTGTTTGCCATGTTTTCCCTGTATGTTAGTACTTATTCCTGTTACTACAGCATGATTTTTTGAGATCCATTGTTTTGGGTGTAAGTTTTAAAATTAAGAGAATGTTGCACCAGTTGTTTTAGATGCTGCTCTTAATAATAATAATAATAATAATAATAATAATAATAATAATAATAATAATAATAATAACAACAATAATTAATCAGCCTGACAATTTAAATTTAACTCAAAATCATTTTGCTCATTATAATATCACCTATATGTGGTTTTAAATATTTTTTTTTTAATAAAAAATATTTTGCCTAGGAGACCAGCACTGCCTTTTTGTTGTGGCTGTTATTTTGACACCTGCTTGCATCAGCAGTAACCCAAGATTGGCTTAGGCAAATGAGGGCTGGCCAGTGTAAGGAGGAATGAATGGCTGTCACCAGAGTCTTTGAGGAAGAAGGATTTTGTGAGAATCTCACTTTGGTGGTGATATTTATCAGTGGCTGGGGTTATCTCTTAAAATGCATGCATGCCTGCAAGCCTAATGGATATAAAAGACACGGTTTAAATCTGCGCTTCAGGCAGCTAAAATGCACGTCGTAAATACACTCAGAAGCAAGAAGGATAGGGAAAAATAATTAATTTTCTTCAAATCTCTTTTTTCCTCAACAGAGATAATAAAGTTTCCACCAGCCTTCTTCCGATTCAGATCTCATATTGTTTCAGAAAGGAATTTATCTTATTCTCCATGTCATAAAGGAAACCAAGTTCTTTCAGTAGTTTTTGCTTTCAGTCACCTTCACAATTTTGCATTCTGAGATTATGCCTTGATGAGGTCAGTGAAGATCGATAAAAAACATATAGCAACTAAGGAGAAACTCTTTTGTAAAGAACATGAACTGGATGCTTGTCATAATTTTGAGGACTATAAGTCTGAAAAGCAAAACAGAAATAAAGAATGTAAGCAAACGTGCAGAGCATGAGGTTGGGGAATATTGGACTATGTTCCTTACTGTTGGATACAATGACCTCAGACTTGACTATGTATAGTTAGTAGGAGTTTAGCTGAAAATGCTTTAATCATTTACCAGCTAGTTTTGAAATTCAACTAAACAACACAGCAGACCAGGCGAAGGTGCAACTCCAAACCATAGAACAAAAAAAGCACCCAAGGAAATGCACAAAGAAAACTCCAAATTGAAGTTTTTTAGTGTAGTCAAAGTTTAATGTTCGCTATTCATCTAACAGACTTCTTCAGAAACAAAAACATCAAAGCATATCAGTATTCATTTAAATAATCCAAACTATTAGCATAAGCAAGTCACCTGACCCAACTAATTAAAATTGGCAACATATTAAAGCACTTAAAATGAAAAATATGCACATAAAAATATATACAAAACATACCCTTTATAGGAAAATACTTTAAACACATACCATGTTATGAAAAACTAAAACTAAGACTTGTTTATAGTCACTTTTTTATTGTTTTATATTAACAGCATCATATATATCTATATTCCATAGATAGGGATGATGTTGTATATGTAACTGGTAGTGGTGTGATAACTAAAACATTAGGACACAATTCTAATAAACCGGAAAGTAGTGACGTGCCATTTGTAAGTTTTGATATGCATACCGACGTGGAAATGAATGTGGATGGTATGCAACACACCAGTGATAGCAATTTGTTTGGATATGGTGTTTTAAATTGTGATATGGCAGGTTCTTTTAGTCATGTGGTTTTGAGTAGCCCCATTGTTACAGCAAACAGTATGGGGGATTTAAACTATATAATTATTCTAGTGCTATTTTAGGTGCTGAATATGTTAATTTCTTTTCGAAGGGATTTAATTTTGTTCCTTGTAGGAGGGGAAACCTTGTTAATTCACTTATTGATCTGAAATTATTTACGAGAAAAATGAATCTTAAGGTTTTGTTTGAGCACACTGACAATTGCAATAACATGGGTAACAATCAGAGGTTGGCTAAACCTAGCGTTTTTAACCCGCCTTTGAATTCTACGGTGGCCATATTTGAAGAATTGTGTGAATTTGATATAAGGCAGTATTTTAAAAGGCAAAAGCGAAAAACATACTGTAACATGACAGAGGATGAATATTTGTTAATGGAAAATTTGAGTCAAATGGGGAATATTCGTATTATGAAGCCCGATAAGGGTAATGGAGTGGTGATTGTAGATAACTGTGACTACATTAGTCTTATGATGTCAATGCTTTTGGAGGATAGTTGCACCGAAGTAAGTATAAATGAGATTAATATAGCATATAGAAATATTGATTTCTGTTTGGAGGACATGTTATATCAGGGTGAAGTATCTGAAATTGAGTACAAATATATGGTAAATGCCTATCCTGTGGTTAGTGGTATTTTTGGTATACCCAAAATACACAAAGGATTGAATAACGTACAGTTCAGACCCACTGTTGATGGTAAAAGAAGCAAAGTATGTTTCATAAGTCAATTTTTGGATCACCACTTGAAAACGGGTATAAGTAGTTTTCCCCATATCACTAAGGACTCTTGGAATTTTTTGGAAAGATTGAAGGCATTTAAGTTTAAAGATGATTTTTGTTTCCTAACCATAGACGTATGTAATTTATTTACTGTCATACCACACGGCACTGGTTTAATGTGGTTGGAGGAACAATTCTTGGTAACTGGTATGTATGAGCAGGGTAGAATCAATGTTCTAGTCAAACTTATGGAAGTCGTATTGAAAAATAATTATTTATTTTTTGAAGGACATTACTTTAAACAACAAACTGGGGTGGCAATGGGGGCCACTTGTGCCCCTATTTATGCCAATTATATTATGGCATATTGGGAGGAACATTACATTTTCCCCAGTGAGTTTTGCTAGCACATTAGAATGTATTCACGCTTTTTGGATGATATTTTTATCATTTGGGAAGGTGATGTGAATATATTAGAAGCCTTTATTAAATACATCAACAGTACAGTATGGTTTTTGAGATTCACACATGAGTTAAACTTTGAGACCACCACTTATTTGGACGTTAGGTTAACTTATGATAGGGTAAGTGGTTTAATCAAATCCAATATACACAGAAAACCAACCTTTTCGAATTCCTATCTTCATTATAACAGTTGGCACCCTAGCCATCAGAAAAAGGCCATTGTGAAGGGCCAAATGGTTAGGGCTGCCAGGATGGTTAGTGACGATAGGGAATTTGTGGATGAGTTAAATTTTATGATTTCATTATTTTTGAACAGAGGGTATCCTGAAAAATTATGTTTGGATTTGTTTCAGGAAATAACACATAAAAGGGAAATAGGTGTGTTCCAAGCTATCTTAAATTCTGACAATAATTTGAATAATCCTGTAGGTAATTTTTTGGTAAGGTCAACCTTCCTGGCAAAGTCATCCTTATTGTTTATTTCAACATATAATGGTGATTCTGATGAGATTAGGAAAATAGTTAATAGGAATTGGGGTATTTTGAAGTTGGATAAGGATTTGGCCCCCCAATTTGAAAGTAAATTGAGTTATGTATACAAGAAAGATTTATCATTTAAAGATATGTTTGAAAATAATGTATGGGGAAGGGGGCTTACATGTAATAGACCAATAGGCAATTTTAAATGTGGAAGGTGTTCCACGTGTCCTTATATTTTTCCTACTGGTAACAGCCTCATGATCAATTATTCCTATATTGGGTCACTTTGATTGTTACACTAAAAATGTGGTTTATCTTGCTTTATGTCAAGAATGTAATGCCTTTTATGTAGGCAAAACAAGTAGGTATTTTAGGGAAAGGATAAGGGAGCACCTGTTGGATGTTAGACATCTTAAAACCACCAATGCTCTTGCCAGGCATTTGGTTGACCATTCTGATCAGAGTTTTAAATTCTGTATATTGAAACAGATAAAGGTAGATCAACAAGGTAGGATTACAGATACACATTTGGATATTTGTGAATTAAAATGGCAGCTTAGATTAAATGCACACAATTATCCTGTATTAAATGAGTATAGTACGGTCAAGCCTATATTGAAGTTAAGGAACATTATAGGTATTAAACAATATTACTTGTGTTTTAGTATTTACATATAGGTTCATTTTCATGTGAAGTTTTGTATTTTTAATAACATTTTGGTTTAAAATATAAATGACATATATATATATATATATATATATATATATATATATACATATATATATATATATATATATATATATATATATATACACATATACATATATATTTTTATTCAATCACATTATATATATATTTTTTTTTTCATTTAAATTTAATTAATTTATAGATGTGAGGTTTTTATTCAAATAATGCAATTCATTTTTATATTTATAATATGTATTGTAAGTTAGTCAAATGATTGATAGCACTGGTTGTGTTTTAAGTGTTTTAATTGAATCTTAATTGAATTGTTAATTAATTCATTGATTGATTGTACCATTTATATAAGTGGTTTGTAACAGTATTGTGGCATTCTGAAGAAGTCTGAGTATTCGGACGAAACCTAGGTCAATGGTATGGTGTATTGTACGTTGTGAATAAACTTCTGTTGGCTGGACCTCGTCTTCCTTGTTTTTTGGTCACATTGGTTGTGGACATACTATTTTTGGTTATCTTGTTTAAAGAGGTTGCCATTGAACATAAAAAAAATTTTTCTAATAAGACATCCAACAAACACATGTAGGTTATAATGTTGTTGTTATCTAAATTAATATCTTTGCTCAAAAGCCATCTAACATACTCTACAACCACATCTTGTAGTATGTAAGTGAAAAGGGATTCCACGTCCACAGTAAATAAAACCAAATTTTCAAAACTGTTAGTAGAAGTGAAACATCTTAACTTATCTAAAAAATCCCATGAATCAGCTATGAAGGAGGGCAAAGCCTTAACATATGATTTTAAAACATAATCCAAATACAAAGAAATGCAGTCAGTAGAACTACCTGAGGCAGATGTAGTAGGTCTAAAGGGGAGGTTTTGTGGTGGATTTGTGGAGCTTCGGGATTCCAAACATAACACTTATTTTAGGGTCTTCCACATATAAAAATTCAAACAACTCCTTTGTGATATCATCATTCAAAAGTAAATCATACAACACAGCATAGATAACACCATAATGTCTAACAATTTCAAACTTGTTGAGCATTACATATTCCAGTGGGTTAGACAGCATATTTTCTTTAGCTGAGTTGTAAACTTCTACATTCATAATAATCACCCCACCCCCCTTGTCCGCTTTCATGAACAGTAAATCAGTATTGTTTTTAAATTCAAATAATGCTCTAGTCTCACTCTCACTCATAAAATTTTAACACATTTTTTTCAGATAAACGTTTCCTGATTGCATTCTCACAAAAACCTTCAACCACTTTTATAGTGCGAGTTAAACTAGGATTATAAGTAGATGGCTTGCATATTACATTAGTACAATTCACATTACTTAAAATGTACTTCAAATTCAACTTACGTGAGAATAACTTTAATTCAGTTAAAGCCCTCGTTGTATTAGTCCTCCTACTTGGTTGGAAATTAAAACCTAACTGCGGTACCTTTACATGCTCCTCCATTAGTTGAAAGTTAGACAGATTAAAGACTGATATCTTTGAACTATCCAAACTAAGGAATTGCACTAGTTTCTAAACCTGCTCCTCCCCGGCTTCTCATTTGATAGACCCTGCTATCTTATGCTTTGGAGATGAGTGTAGATAGTCATGCTATACGTAGCATCATTTGTGATAACTGGAAGGTCATTCCTGGCAATCCAGATTTTGCCAAAGTATTAGGTGATACTCCATCTTTTGTTTATAAAAAGAATTTTAGTATAAAACAATTTTTGGAGTCCAACAGAAATCATTCTTATGCCAGGTACCCGGTTTGAAGTGTAGGGGGAATGTTTAAATGTTCAGGCTGTAGGGCTTGTAGGTTCATTTGTATAGGTCCCCTCATTTCCTTAAGTCATATGGATAGAACTTTTAGGGTCCCTGGCAGGGTAGATTGTAACACTGTAGGTATTGTATATATTGCTTTATGTTCCACTTGTCCTGCTTTCTACGTGAGAATGTCTAGCAGGTGTTTAAGAAAAAGGATTTTAGAGCATGAGTATGCTATAAAAACAAAAAATTCTAACAATGCGTTGTTTAAACACTCTATTGTGTGTGTTAATTGGAAAAAGTTTACCTTTTCTGTGCTAGAGGTAGTTAAGCAGGATATAAGGGGAGGTAACTTTAAAAATTTGGTTGCCCAGAGTCTGAGTGGCAATTTAGGCTGGCCTCCTACATTCATCCTGGTCTTAATGATGCTGCTAATATAAAATGTTTTTTAAACAATAAAAAAGTGACTATAAACAAGTCTTAGTTTTAGTTTTTCATAACATGGTATGCGTTTAAAGTATTTTCCTACAAAGGGTATGTTTTGTACATATTTTATGTGCATATTTTTCATTTTAAGTGATTTAATATGTTGCCAATTTTAATTAGTTGGATCAGGTGATTGGCTTATGCTAATAATTTGGATTATTTAAATGCACACTGATATGCTTTAATGTTTTTGTTAATGAAGAAGTCTGTTAGATGAATAGCGAACATTAAACTTTGGCTACGCTAAAAAACTTCAATTTAGAGTCTTCCTCGTGCATTATCTTGGGTGCTTTTTTATTCTATAGTTTTGAAATTCACTGTTTTGCTGGCAAACATTCTTTTTTTATGGAGCTATCAGTGTTCTCAGTATCTTGACATTTACTTCTGACTGCAAGCCACGTGAATCACTTATACTGCAGCCCTGGATAAACAAACTGGGGTATATGGAATGCTCGAAGAGGTTTCAATCTGCTTTTGGAAGAATCAAATGTTACCTGACATCTAATAATTATAGGGTGAAGGATGGAATACAAAGTTGCTAGAACTACAAATCTGAATACGTAATAAAACATGTTACTCAGCTCATTGTAATAAAATTATTATTATTATTAAAACAGTACACACACATGGAATGATACTGATGTATTTAGTACTAACCATAATATTAAGATACAATGAAACATTTTTTTTCATTTTATAGATTCATAGATTGTTACTAGGCTAATGACCCAGAGAGCCTTTCTATGCCTAGCCAAGTTTTCCCAAAAGAATAATGATCTAAAACAAAGAGTAAAAAGGTCACACAGGAAATCCACTTGGTTAAAAAACACAAAAAGAAAAATCTAGCAAAGCTAGACATTCCACTGTGTGATACCTTAAACCTCTTGTATCAGAGGCAATACGGGATATATGCAAATTACCCATTAAGGATGTTCTGTATCCAAATAGGATATTAAGGGCCATGTATTTATAGGCTACTTCTATCCATAATGGACATGGGTGCCAGCCCTGGTGTAAATTTCCTATTCCCCATATTTTCTGAGTGGAGTTTTATTTAAATCAACATATTTTCCCTTTCTGTGATAAAGTCCCAGTACTTCTAACTAGACCATAAATGCTATTTGATTCTATTTTATTTTTTTATTTGCTTTGGTGAGATATGAAGTAACTTTTGCTTTCTTGTGCTCATCACTAATGTTCAAGATGGACTTTGCAGGATCTCCTAAAGCACACTAACAGAACAAACCTATCAGGGAGACTACGTGCAAATATTTCATGAAGTTTTGTAAAACAGATTCTACTACAATCTGATGTTTACCATGTATTGAATGCAGATTCTAAGCAATTAGCTAAATGCTAGTGCTCCATTCTCATTTGTTCCTGAAGTATTGATTGATTTATTATCTATAATATGGATTCCAGATCTTTGGACTCTGATTATATCTCACTGGTTTTTACTCTCAATCATATGATACATGACTGATAGAGCTATGAAGTCCTGATGGTGGTGACGGTGTTCATCCTACGATTAGAGCAGTTTAGTGGCATAGAGTCTGGGCTTCCATTTATGCACCTGAGTGTGACTCAGAGAATGTGTGTTGAAACTGCTTTCTTGGCATTTTATTGTCTGTGTTGAGCCTAAATCACTGTTATAAACCACCTTAATCGAGATTCCCAAGAATTAACAAGTCTAGATGATAAATGGTGAGTGAAGTGTGGGAGGAGAGAAAGGGATCTTGTTTGCAGAGTACGTGACAGTGTCTGGAAAGAAAGCAACCAGCATCTGACATCAGATTAAGAAAGTATTTTGTTTATTGTAGAACATTACCTGTTGGAAACAAATGAGGGTAACTTAGTCGTGTTGATAGATCTTAAAATGAGCTACACTTCAAAGATTTAGGCTAGCAAAAATCTATACATTGTTTTTTTTTAATTGCTTGCAGAACTGATGGACAGATTTAAACATTCCAGCCAGTATTACATGCTTCATCATGAAGCAAGAAGTTTTCTATGGCTTTCCTCACTATTTTTTTGGTAGAATCATTTGAGATCTGCAGTGATGTGAACATTGCTGTTTTTGTTTCCTAGAACTTATCCCAGCAGACACTAGGTGCAAGATGTTGAAAGCTTTTCTGGAGAAGATACAAGTCATTTGCAGAATGACCATACATACATACACTGGCTAATCTACAGCTCATTGCAGGTGGTTGAGAGGCTTTAATTTGAAAAATTCCTTATAGTGTGACCTTGGATTGTGGGAGATGTAAGGGAGCCCCAACCCTTTCAAAAATGTGTCCTATAGTTTCCTTGAATCACTGTTTTCAGTATTTAATTTTTGGTAAATAGTTATTTGGAAAATGAGTTAGAACTTATTATTTGTGACCTGACTGACCTATAGTCATGATGGGATGACATTTAGTAAGAAAAAGGTTATGACTGAAAATCACTGACCAGAAGAGATGTTTCGTTTTTATATAATATTTAAAATTGAATTGAAGTCAAAGTTCAATATTATAGTGTTTAAGCCCAATGGATTTACAAAATAAATCTTAAATTTAACTATGTAATATACCACCAAATTAATATTATATTTACATACTGTATGATTCTAAGCATGCCAATTAACCAGACAGTGGCCACCATGAAAAGTCTGAAAACAAGGTCCATGAAGATCAGTGCTGCACCCTGGTTACCAGATACATAAAGAAACAATATGGGAAATATGCTGCTGTTAAAGGAGAATATTCTTAGAAACAAAATGTTATAATATATTCCAAATAGGTATGTCTTCAAATGCATTGAGAGTCTTAGGTGGTGACCCAGAAAAATAAGCCTTTTGGTGCCTTACTTCTTCAAAGGTAAATGACCCTAGCTTCCTCTTCTGCTTTACTACAAATGCCACTGCTTTTCTGGATCCTCAGGCAAAAATGCAAAACGCTTCATTTTCTGCAGCTGACTGAAGGAGCACAGAGTGGCTAGAACAACCAAGCTAAATGGATGCATTTAAAATGAAGCCGAAAGGCACCTTGAACCATCTTCTCTAATATGGATGGAAAGTATGCATTAGTCTTAGTCATAATAGTAATAATAAAACTAGAAAGCAAACTACAATGATGAAACAATGACTGCACACCCATTTGAACTTTTGATAAAAGATCAATAAAGTGTAACATTGTAGTAATGGTAGTCTTGAATCAATCACATGAAAACCACTAGCACAGTTCAGCTAACAGACAAAGCAGTGAGGAAGCAGAACCACAAGATTTCAGCAGTGTACCTTTCTACCATACATGCAGCATTTAGCACTCTGTATTTAGGCTATAAGCTGTTAATGAGATGCTTCCCGGGGTACAGGGTTTGATTTCTGTGGCCTTCATTTGCCTACTTTGTGACTTTTATTAAGTCATTTAACCAGGCAGTGCTTTAGGGCTATGTTATGGTTCTGGAGTTGTAAGGCCTTTCTTTATTCAGAACAATAACAACATTACCTGCCCGATACTACATTCCTCCCTCTTAAGCTATTGACAAAACAATCCTTCCAGTCACTTAATTTCTAAATAACCCAAGTTATTTTGTTCTTCTAACCTATACATACACTTTAACACTGATAGTCCCTTCAGTACTAGGTTTTAACCAGTGCACGCTTAACAGAACAATGGTACCACCACCCACCCTGACTCCGGTGTCACAGTTACCACCTCTGGTCTGTGTGTGTCCATCCCTGAGAATCTGGTCCACATGTCTCCTGACCACAAAACCTCCATTCAACCTCACCTGGTAATGACAGACCACCAGTACTTTACAATGAACCCTGGATCCATTTTTTAGGTCCATAGCTGAAGTTCCAGTCATCACTGCATCTCCCTCAGAACTTCTTTTCTTCTTCCTCTCGAGATCCTGATGTTCTTTTTCCGCCCATTGGTCCTCTCTACCTAGCTGCTCGGATGTTTGGATGCACCAGATCCAATGTTGACCTTTCCTCCCCCCCAACATCTCGGCAGGCGACGGTGGGGTGGTAGACTGGGGTATGGTGTAACACCCTAACACCTTGACCGCCATACTTCCATCTCCGGCCATTTCATCATTGCCCATTTTTTCAGAAAACCCTTGAACTCTCCACTCATGAACATGAAGCATTATCTGAATACAATAGTCTCTGGTAGTCCCTTGACTAACTCTTCCTCAGGCATTCATTCAATGGTCGGAAGTGGTTGTATTATCAAAAACATTGCCCCCATAAAAGGCCCTGCTAGTCTCTATGAAGTCTGCCAACTTTGGCCACCAGAAATAACTTTCTATAAGGCCTTCATTCGGTGATATGCCCATGACCCTGGCAGTTGTTGTCACTCGGCTCTGTTTTCCTCTCCTCAGGCTGGAAAAAAAATGGATCAGGTGTGTGTTGTGTCAGCTTGCTGGACCCCTGACTCTTCTCGACCAACAAAACAATCTCATATTCATAAGCTCTCGCCTTCATCTCGCTGAACAGTGACAAACAAGGGCTTATGATCGGTGCAAAACAGTACTTCCTGCCATAAGAGTGACATGAACCCGATGGGTCTTCTTGTCCATCTCCCTAACCCATAAGGTGAGGCATCACATGACAATTTTAAGTCCTTATGACTATCGTGTGCACCAAAAACCTCTGAGGACTGCATTAGTTTCTTGGACTGCTGAAACACCAAAGGGTAAACGATTTACTTGGAACAAACCGTCCCCACATATGCGTACAGTATTATGGTGAGTCGCCTAACTCAGCCCCTCCAGGTACCCAGTTCCTCTTTGAACACTTCTTGTTCTCCAGCACCTCTTGCAACGTCAGCATCTGCTGTTCTTCACCTGTATATGTTTTCAAAGTCACTGAACAGTCATTTAGCCATAACTTCCCATACTCAGCCTTTGACAGCACTGTCACACTACATCCAGTAGTCCACTTCAAACTGCACCATTTTACCATTTAAGTCCAACTGGGTTGTAATGGGATCGACTCTTTACAACCTTGCCTCTTTTCATGTTAAACATAGTAAACACTTCCTCTACTTCCCTGGTTTGTTGATCTGTACCTTCACGCATATGGTGTGCATACTTTCCTCCCCTTTCTCTGCTGGTCCCTAGAGGCGTTGACCTGCACATCTTCTTCACATGGCCCTTTTCCTGGTTGTAAATCACTTAATGTCTTTATTCGCTGTCTCGATGGCTGTGCCAACTTCAGGGCTTTTTTTTCGAACTCAACTCAGGCTCCGCTTAATCTGGCGGCGGTCATCTGTCGAAATGCCACCACATATCACGCCTATCTTAGCATTTTTCTGTCAGTCTGTCACCATAATTACAGTGTTCTAGCCAGCCCTCAGCACCGCAACATACTCATTTACCGTTCATTGACTAGTCCTAGTCTTTTGTTTGAACTTTTTGGACTATTTCTATTTTTCGGGTTATAATATAATGTGATCTCAAGGGAACTCTCCAACTCCGCGAAACCCCCTGGTTTATCAGGACTCAATAAGTTCCTCATCAGACTGTACATCGCATCCATTATCTGGTTTGCTTCAAAAATGTTCCAACACTTCACAATACTCCCCCAGGCTAACATGGAAACAGACATAACTCCGGCAGCCCAGTCTCTCTTCGACAATAACAACATTACCTGCCCGAATACTGCAGGCTATTGGGAATTTGTGATATGTTCCATAATGGTTTCCTGGACTGCATGCCTAGAAGCAACCTATAAACCTCTAATTAGCACAGTAATGCATAGCATCTTGTAGTCAATACTATAATAAAATGCCAGGTGCTAAATCACTCTTATTGCATGTGTAAAACAAATCAACTGAATAAATGTCATATTCGTTATACTGCAAAAATTCAGTTTTAATAATCCTAATTTCAGGAAGTAGTTTAAAACATAGCTGAAACACACATGATACAGACAGCACTATTCCCCAGGATTTGTAAAGATGTTCCTATAAGTTGCCTGCTAGTTTACATGATGAGAGCATGTGATTCAGACGCAGTTTTGGTTGCAGTGAGAAAAAATCCATTACTGGCTCCTTGGCATATCCCTGAATCCACTTTTTATGACACTAGTGCTATCAGACCTGATGGTAGTAGTGTTTTCCTTAGTGGCCCATGCATGACATTGACAAAGGCTTCCCGTACTCTCACACACCCACCTTCCTACACACACACATGCATGCAGACCCTCGATTCCCTACCTAACTCATACACACACACACACACACACACACACACACACACACACACACACACACACACACACACACACACACACACACATATATATATAAACACACACTTGCTCACTTGTCTGGCTACATCCTTTTCTCTATAGATACCTGCACACACATTCACACTCATCAACACATTAACACCCTTCCACTTCCATGTCTTCACTGAACTTTCCTACTTTGTAACTGCTTCTATAGGAGTGAATGGCTGACTATCATATTTTATTGGCATACATTTTTCTACCACGTGTGGAAACTTATGTAACCAAGTGACTCCCTGAATAGCTTGGTAGAGTAAATCAGGTGCCACTGGCATTTTAAGGGGACACCACATGGCTATTTAGCATTAAACACTCCCGCAGATTGTCACATTAGTATGCAGCTCAACCAGTAGTACCGCCCCTCCATGTTGAGGTGTCTATCAGTAGGGTGATCTAAGAATTGCAAGGACTTCCTGTTAGTGGGAAAATGGTTTTCTCATGGCTTCCCACTAATATAAAGCTTTTCTGAATCTCAGGTTATGTCTGCTGACAGCCAGCCACTTTTATCATGGCTTACTTGTGCAGCGGTAGTGTTGCCTCACAGCAAGAAGTTCCCTGGTTTGATTCTCGGCTGGAGTGCCTTCTGTGCAGTCTACATGTCCTCATGTGGGTTTCCTCCTGGTGCTCCAGTTTCCTCCCACATTACAAAGACATGCATCTGGAGCGTTTCTCTTGGGCCTCCTCTTAAAATTGGCTTCATTCCAAGTTGGACTTTCTCAGTTAACAAATGTTAAATAAATAAATAAATAAATAAATTATCATGGACAAGATGCTTAGAATCTAAAATTCAAGTGCAGTAAAAGTAAGACTTAATAAAAAAAATAAATATAAAACCATTTACATATCTTGCAAAATGCTACTCATGTACATGGAGAGAATACATTAATATAATTGTGTAAGGAAAGAGATCAAAGAGCTGCCTGCTCTTCAAAAAATCTGTATGCGTGTGTGTGTGTATATATATATATATATATATATATATATATATATATATATATATATATATATATATATAGATAGATAGATTTAGTAACTTCCCTTGACAAGAAGGAAGGAATCTGAAACTTATCCAGAGAATTCTTTTGTCACCTTCTGTTTTTCCATGGTGCTACCCAATCATGTATCGCTATTTTTCTCTACTAACCCAGCCATTCCTTTCATTCTGGGCAGCCATGACTTGGAAATGGTGAAGGATTGCACTTGGGTAGTGAAGTGAGACATAATCTATGGGTACACAGTAGTTCCTAACATTTTCTCCTCCCCTACGCAATACTGATGGGAGATATAATTTGGAAGCAAGTTAACCTACTTATCCCCGACTTGAATAGCCTTCATTCTCTTCTCTGTAGTCTCCACACTTCCTAAATCCCAAAACAGAGCTCAACTAATTTCCTTTTTTTCAGTCCCAGGATCAATGAGCAGGCTGTACCCACTCATTTTGACCACATGGGTCATCTAGGATCTAAAGTAAAACCTGTTTTACCAGGGCCACAGTCGAAGTGCCATTCTTCTATGCCATGGGATCAGCCCTGCCCGGAGAATTGACAGGGTGATACTTGCAGGTTAAAAGTATATTGAAGCTTCTGGCCTGTTGCTGTTGATTAGGTTTGGTTTAGCACTTTGGACATACATCAGGGTTTTATCTCTTTCCATTGACAGTCTGGCATTACAAAAAGCCAGTCAACTGAGTGCAAACCACATGGTGGTGGTGAAGCTGTTAATCCTTCCTAAGAGCTGCTTATATTCTCCTGTCATGTGATAAGTGGTAAGGGTAAGGTAGATAGCAAATACCAGTGGTAGGATTGGGACACTGACAGACATTTTATTTGTTATCATTTTAGTATTATTCTTTGACATCTTCCAAATTTATATGTCAAATGGCCTAGGTAGAATAGGTTTTAAAGTTTTCTGATTCATTTGGAAATTTGTATTACCCAATTGCAGTGCTGTCTTACTGCATTACAATTGACAGGTGTTTGCTGTCCATACTCATGCCTGGCACTGATGGATGTTGGACTTTTTCAGCAACTGATTATTCCCTTCTGATTCCCTTCCTTCTTCTCATCATTAACTGTAGTGACTGACATTGTAGCTCAGTATGTCACCTTGTTGAACTGTAAATGATTGTTAAATATCGGAACACCAGGAAAACAGCAAATCCCTTCATGAACTTATTCCTTCTATGCTCATTAGAACATTTTGTTTAGTGATTACCTTTAGAATATTTAATTTACTTGCCACTTTTACTCAGTGAGTTAGGACAGAAAATGCTAAGAGTTTTCTGAGTCAAGTGTCTAGTATAATATTAATTTAGCAAAGTTGTTGCTCTTTGATATAAATTGAATGACAGATCTGGCAGTGTTGCATATCTGTGTTGAAGTCACTGAGGCTTAATTAATTAATTAATTAATTAATTAATTAATTAATTAATTTATTTGACATCTGTTTACCGGAGTGGTCTGACTGGGTCTACAGAACTCGTTTTCAGTGGAGGCCCAAGAAGAAAATCTCCACATACAGTACAATACAAATACAGTATAATCCACAAACAATACAAGTGACATGAGGAATACCATACAAAAATAAGCTAATTGAATGAAAACTATGTTACAAAATATACTGCACATCTGGGCAATTCTATACAGTTATATTTTTGTAGACAGTTTTAGTCATTCTAACAACATATGCATAGCCTATAAGTAGATAAAGTATATAAAAACAGTATGTAGGTACGCACGGTATGACATAGGCTGTTATAGTACACGAAAAATAAACTGTTGGTTTAAGTTAGGAAAATAATAGCTGAAGAGTTAGTGATGCAGAAAGACAGTGAGAGTGTTAAGAAGAACAGAGGCATTATAGCCTGAGCAGTAGCTTAAGAATATGGTAGAGAAACAGAGAAAGAATTAGGAGAGACTTAGGATCTTGTTAGTCTGTGAAGGAGTGAGATGTGACGACAAGGAGGATGAAGCTAGTGTCGAAGAAGAGGAAGAACAGAGCATTAGGCTGGATTTATACAGGAGCAGACACGTTTTTTTTCAGATGATTTTTTAAAGAGGCTTTAAAGTGGGGTAGGGCAGGCATAGATTTGGTAGCCAGAGGTAGTGAATTCCATAGTTAAGAGACAGAATATGAATACAAAGAGTGCCTGTTTTTGTGTGCGTTTTGAGATAGGTACGAGATTTTTGTCTTCTGATTGTAGGGATTTGTTTGGTGTATAAGGTGTGACTAGGTTGGCTAGCGCAGGGCAGGCAGTAGGCTTGAAAATAAGGTGGTGCAAGGTGGATAGCTGAATGAAAGCAAGTTGGTTGGGGTGTTCTAGCCAGTTTAGTTCTAGTATCGGATTACAGTGGTGTGTCCGATATTTAGAGTTTGTGGCAAACTTTGCAACTTTGTTGTAGCACTGTTCCATCTTGCTTAGGGTAGAAGTTTGTAAGTTAGTTAGGATAGAGGCACTGTAAAAAAGGTTTTTGCTAGGGTTGCATTGGTTGCTGTAGTTAAGAAATGTTTGTTTCTCTATAGCTGTCCAAGTTTTTGATGCGTTTTCTTAATATTTTGCTGTATATGTGGTTCAAAGGAATGTTTATTGTCAATGATTATTCCTAGAAGTTTGGTTTCCTGCACTATTTCTATGACGGTGTTGTCAGATGCAAAGATGTTGAAATGATCGGTGACAGGGGAGGTGTTTTTGGGGTGAAAGAGCACTAGTTTAGTCTTCCTTGGATTAAGAAAGAGTTGGGCATATTTTAGCCAGGATTCAACTGCAGTAAAGGGCTGTTGAGTTTTTGAAAGCAGTTCTAGCAGTGATTGAGTGGTACGGATTATGGTGGAATCATCTGTGTATTGAATGAAGGGTTCCAGTGTGGGGGGAAGTGTGAAGGTTTTTAGTGAAAATGTTGAAGAGTAAGGGTCCGAGGATAAAGCTTTGAGGGACTCCAGTAAGGTTGTGGAGAAAGGGTGAGAGTTCATTGGACCATTTCACTGCTTCTTTACAATCTTCAGGGTAGTTCTGAAACCATTTTACTGTGCTTTATGAGAAGCTCAAGTTAGTTTTCAGTAGTAGGGAATGAGAGACTGTGTCAAAGCCCTTAGAAAGGTCAAGGAATACTGAGGCTGTATAGCATCCTGCATCTCTGGCCTTGTTCATGGTGTCTGTAAAGGATAATAGGGCTGTAGATGTGCTGTGGCTAGGTCGGAGGCCATGTTGGGTTTTGGTTAAAAGGTTGTTTTCCAATAGGTATTGCATTACCTGCAAATGGATACCTCTCTCAAGAATTTTGGATATTGGTGATATGACAGATATAGGATGGAAGTTGTTTGGTTCAATAGAGTTGCCTCCTTTGTGGATGGGGGCGATATGAGATTGTTTCCAGATGGTTGGCACTTCTGATTTGGATAATGACTTATTTATAAGGTTACTGATTGGGTAGGCAATTGAATTGGCAGCCAGTTTGAGGTAGTATGGTGGAAGATTATCAGCTGAGGTTTTAGCTTTTGTAGCAGTTTCTTTATGGTGTCTGTGGGTATGGGCTGAAATGAGAACAGGGTTCGTATGACATTTTGTTGAGTGGGGGGCTATTAATGACAAGGTTAGAGGTAGTTGATGGTATAGAATTGGTGTGTAAATAGGTTGAATGGTGGGGGGAGTTCAGTATTAGGGGCATTAGTTAGTAGGTCTGCTATTGATTTTATGAAGTGCTTGTTAAAGCTTTTGGCTAGTTGTAATGGAGGGGTATTAGATGGTAGGGTGTGATCTCTATTTGTTCCAGGGTTAAGTAGAGTAGATATGGAGTGCCAACATTTTTTGGGGTTGGTTTTATGCTGGAGTTGAGGCTGGAAATAATATGATTTCTTATCTTTGTTGATTAATTTTGTCACTTTGTTACATAGTGTTTTGAAGTTGACATGATTTTGTTTGCTTTTGTTTAGTTTCCAGTTTTTCCAGGCTAGGTTTCTTTGCTTCATCAGATGTTTACATTCCTTAGAGAGCCACGGGGCTGAGTTATTTTTGATTCTTTTTATATAAACAAGGACTAGGGTATTAAGAATGTAAAGGATGGTGTTATTAAAGTATAATATGGCATCTTTAAGGGGTGTCCAGTCTGTTTCATGTAGGAGATTGTTGAATTTATGCTCACAAAAATTAATTGAAATCCTAACTGATTTTACAGTGTGCACTCTTAATTGTTGGTTGTTTGTTCTAAGGGCATAAACTGGCAGATGATCGCTCAGGGAAATAGACAGTGTACCAGAAGATGGATAATTCTTGGGGTGGGATATTAGGATCCAGTCTAAGATGGACTGGTGGCTAAGAACTTTGCTGTGTCTTATTGGACTATTGATAAGATGTGAAAAAACATACAGATTTATACTATTTATAGGTGAGTTGGAAGCAATGGTCTGCCAGTCTGTTTATGTCTCCTAAGATTATTGTTCCGTGATTTATTGTTTGGGATGTCCAGGATAATATATCTTCCAACACTGGTATATTTTGACCTGGTGAGGTATATATTACTATTTTGCAAATTCTTGTTGTGTTGAGGTTGAAAAAATATATTAGTACCTCTGCATTAGAAAAGATGGATATATTACTGGTGTAGGGTGTGATTATTTCATTCAGAGGGATATAGAAGAGCTATCACTCTCCCTTTCTTTTTAGGTCTATCTTGTCTGGTTATTACGAAATTTGGAGGTATTATTTGAAAGCCTTTTACACTGGGTGTAGTCATGTTTCAGTCAGGGCTAGTATGTTAGGTTTATTTTGATCCATCCAGACATGCATTGGGACTATTTTATTACATATACTTCTAAGGTTCAGCGTTAGTATGTTTAAGTCTATGTGGTTACTTTTGGGGTTAGAATTAAAGGGTGGGCCTGGGTTAGGATGTATGTCTCCACTTTTGCGTAGATAAGTGATGAGGAATGAATAGCATGGGTGTGTTTTTCGTACATAGGTGATTGCACTGGTGCCAAATGCCGTTTCATAGGAGGTGAAGAGGCCAATTTGTGGATTGAATAATATGGGAGAGTATAGGGGAAAAGCTGGGAGGAGATATGTGCGAAGCTGTGTTGTTTACTGAGGAGATGGTTAGAGGAAGTTATTGATGTGTATGGGTGTGTAGGGGTATGCGATGACATAGTTGTAGTGAGGTTGAGAATTAAGAGTAAAGATGTTAGGGAGGTTAAGAGGAGCATGCCTAGTGTGAAGGTGGGGTTAAAAATAGTAGCAGTGGTATTTCTATGTTAAAATGAAATATCAGGCGTAGCTAGAAATTTATGTTATCTAGTGATATGTGAGCAGCTTAAGATAAGGTTGGGAATGTGTTGCCTTCAGAGTGTGAATTTGGATAGGTGTTTTGTCTTGTGCTTTGTGATAAGGAGGGGAGAGATATGATTGGTGAATGGTAAATTTATGGTGCAATGTTAGTTTGATGTGTTTATTAATAGGTGGAATAAAAAAATCTCTGATGTAATTTCTAACTAAAGCTCTGCAGTTAGTAGGAGGGGAGAAAAACTAATCTGTTTTATGTGTAAGGATGACCTAGTATGCCAGTTCCTGAATTTTTGGAAGTGAATGCTTTATCCCTCCTTAGTGATACATTTGACAAGACACAATTATTTACATGAAGCAACAGGACTTTTACATGCATTACATACATTACAGAAATGACTGGCTTATGTTGTTCAAACTTTGTTTATACAAGAAGCTTGCCTCATCAATGCTACAAGAACGGTAGAAGTCTCATTTCATCATTTATAACATTTCTAAAACTATGGATAAATCTTTTGTGTCTGATATTGTGAGGGTAAATTTGAGTACTGCACTGATGCTTTCAGTTTAGGTAGTAAAGAGTTAGTGTTGTTCACATCTCCATGGTGATACCCTTTATTCGTTGCTCATTGCATGGAGATGTTTGCAGAAACGTTATTAGATGAATGCACTCCATCCTTTCATCTAGGGAGTTATATTACTTAGTCCTGCAATGCAGCATGACCTTCAGAACTGTTTATTATAGCAGCTGGTATCTGATGTTCTGAAGCTTAATGTCTTTTAGTAGGTGTTGAATCAGTTTTCTGTTTGTTGACATACAGTGGAATTTGCTTTGCGTATAACCAATCTTGATCAGTTGATAACTTGGAATTTTCATTAATACTATCCATAATATATTTCTGTGACTAGAATGAAAATATTATTAGCACAGATCTTTATGTTTGCCTGGATGATACTAGGAGAAGTTTATAAATCCCTCTGCACTTTCAGAAACTACTGAGTCTTCAGGGTATGATCTTCAAGTATATCACTAGTCTAGTTTTAAAAACAAGTGACAGGGTCAATGCCTTCTTAGCCTGTGATTAGACATATCCATGATTTGGGTGTTTTATTTTTTATTTATTTATTTATTTTTGTGCATGTTACAGACTCAATGACAGTGAACACTTTTCTTGCCCATTGATGTGGAGGGTTATGGCTTACCTTGTATATGCTTTAATCCAGACCAGTAAATCCTTTACAGTTCATAGGTATGTACTAGGCTAATGGCCCTAAAGCCTTTTACAAGACTAACCAGTAGGATTACCCAGACATTGTGCCACCTGACCTTAGTTCCCAGTGCCTCTGTTGAGTAGAACCACTGGAGTGATCCCCATGGATGAATTTTCTTTTTCCCATCCCCTCATCAAGATTTCTATTGAACAGGGCCAGTGAGGCGTTCCACTTGACATGTATAGGAAGCCTATTCCATAGCATGGGCAGTCTCTGGATTATGAACCTGTCCCTCCAGCTTGTTCTGTTGATTGTGGTAATGAGGTTGAGGTCTGTGGAGCGTGTAGCACAGAAGGATTGTGATTTCTTTAGATGTAGCATTTCTAACAGAGCTGGGTCAGACATGGCTTTGTAAGTCAAGCAGAGATCAACTCTAAGTAGGCGATATGAGACAGAGAATAGTTGGAGTTTTTTGAGTCTGTCCATATAGGACAAATGTTTAAGGCCTAGGATCCTCTTTGTGAGATATTTTTGTGGCCTCTCCAGTTGTTGTAAGTGTCTAGTGAGGTACATGCCAAATGGGGCATTGTACTCGATGATTGGCCTAATGAGGGAAGAGTAGAGGGAGACAATGACCTCTTTCTTCCTAGATGCAAAACCCTTAGTAATGAGATGTGCCACAAAGAAGGACTTTCTGATCACAGTGGCAATATGGTGGTCACGAGAGAGGTTCCTGTCAACCTCTGTCCCCAGATCTCTTATTATGCATTCTGTGTTCAGTGGATTACCATCGATGTGGTAAATCATGGGAACCAGATTTTTCCCAAAGGGGATAACGACACATTTTTTGGCATTGAGCTTAAGGCCATGGTTCTTACACCAGTCGTTGGTCTCAGTGATGCTTTTCTGTAGGATGTCAACATCACTTGGAGAGATAATTATGGCTCCCAACTTGCAATCGTCTGTGAAGTTTGTTAGCCAGAGTCCATTCGTGTTGGCCTGGACTTCAGAGAAGTAGATACCAAATAGGAGAGGACCCAGGACCGAACCCTGTGGGACTCCAGTCGTAACTGGTCGGCAGTCTGACTTGGAGTCAGCTACTTTCACACTGTGGGTTCTATCTCTGAGCCAGTTTGCAACCCACCTAGTGATACAGGGGTTGATGCCTAGCTTAGTGAGTTTTTCTGTGATTCCTGAGTGGGGAATGGTATCAAAGGCCTTGGCCAGATCAAGGTAGGCTGTATGAACCACCCTGCCTTCATCCACAGCTCTGGTGACTGGCTTAAAGAAGTCGACCAGGTTGAGCAGGCATGATCTACCCATTACAAAACCAAACTGTGTGGGATCCACAGTTTGGAGATTCCCTATATCCTTGTTTATTAGATCCATGATGATGCATTCCAAATCTTTGCATATCAGACTTGTCAGGCTAATGGCTGATAGTTCCCAGTGTCTGTAGTCACTCTTCCTTTGTAGAGAGGGATGACTGTAGCAGTGCACCATTCGGTAAGGACAAAGCCTGAGGTGAGGCTGTGATTAAATAGTGCAGACAGGTGAGGTGCCAGCTCAGTTTGTAGTTCATGTAGAACACAGCCAGGGATATTGTCAGGTCCCATAGAAGCTGTATTCTTGGCCTTGGACAATGCTGTTTTAACCTGTGCAGCAGTAATACTGGGTGCCTGTCAATCTACTAGTATTGTGATTGGTCTTTTGGGGGTGGTAAAGTTGGCACTGGATCTGTTGGCCAGTATATTGGCAATATCTGTTGGTTCAGTATAGGAGGTGCCATTGTGCAAAAGCTCCGAGCAAATGTGGGTATTGCTGTGGAGATTCTTTACATAACTATAGAAGGCCTTGTGGTTGTATTTACTATCTGCTGCAATTCTGTTTTCAAAGCTAGCTTTAGAGGATTTCATGAGGGATCTCAACTTTTTGTTGAGGCTGATAAGGGAGTTTTTCCAGTCTTGGGACTTCACCTTAGTTCACATCAGTTTCCTCCTTCTGTTGTAGAGTTTGTTTATGGCAGGGTACCACCAGATTGGCTTCCTTTTTTTGGAGGAGAGCATCTTGGTTCTATTGGGTATGGCGAGATCCATGCATTTGTGTACCTGTTCGTACAGGGCATTAGTGTATGATTTGGCAGTCATGCAGCTGTTCTCCAATTGTATGGGTGCTGTAAAGTTAGCCACCTCTGTTTTTAGGAGCCCAAAGTTAGCTTCGGAGAAGTTTTTCATGGTGGTTACCTTTGCGGGGGATGGGGGTGGGAAGGATGTGGATTTCCAAAGTGATTAGTTTGTTGTCTGCTCTAACCAGGGAGGAAGTGACTATTGGTAAAGAGCAATGGTCACCCATGTTAGTAATGACTAGGTCAAGGATGTTCCTACCTCTAGTGAGGGTAAGAACGAGCTGGTCCAGGGCATTGGAATTAATGAATTCCAGGAAACGTTGGGCAAGTGTATTGGCACATGAGTAGTTTTCCCAGTAAATGGAGGGGTAGTTGAAGTCACCCAGTATGAGAGTGTTAGGTTAGACCCTAATATTCTCCAGGGTGCTTAAGAACATGGAGTGTGAGTCTTGGGTCATGGTTGGGGACCTATAGCAGGCTATTACGTGAATCGCTGTCTTACCCAATGTTAGCTGCACCTGAATTATCTCTGATGCGTTATGTTGGGCTACCAGTCTGGAGGTGTGGGCAGCCTTTATGAATATGGAAACACCACCGCCTTTGGAGCTTCGGTCCAAGGTTTGGGGCCAAAAGGTGTGGAATGAGTTATACCTCATAGTGCAGGGGTGCCTTCTGCTACCTTGAATCAGGTCTCTGTTACAGCACAAATATTGATGCTCTCCATTTTAAGGAGTGCTTTGAGGGAGTGCATTATGAGATTTAGACTTCTAGCGTTGAGCAGCATGACCCTCAGATTGCTTTTGTTTGTAGCTGCTACAGTGGTGATTTGGTCTTTGGAACACCGCCTAAAAAGCCACTAGAGGGGTGGCAAGAGCCTTGGCCAATATCCGGAAGCCCAGGGGTGACAGATGCAGGCCATCTCTGGCAAAGCATCGTGGTTGGTCAGTCATGTCATCCCAGGCAGACAGATACTGGATCCCCTTAGAATGACACCAGAAACTTAGCCAATTGTTGAAGTCAATCATTTTCTGCTTCTACTATGGTATTATTCTGGGTGATGGCAGAAGGCTGCTCTGGGCTAGTGTCATACCTGCTTGGGTTACATAATCCGAGAGCTCCTCCAAATCTCTTTTCATGTAGTTCAGGTAGGTACATCTCAGGTCATTCACACCCACATGTACAATGACAGAGTCATATTTGTACTTGTTGTTGAGGGACCTGAGTGCATGCATTATGTGGTGGATCCTGGCACCTGACAGGCAGCTAACTGTTACTTTCTCCTTATTCAACCTAGTGAGTGGGACATCAGTGTGCCTCACTAATGAGTCACCTATGACAAGTGTGTTGGGCATGCTGTTTTGCCTTAGGGGCTTTGGATGAGTGACACACTGTTTAGGAGAGTTATGTGTCTTGTGATTAGTATTGTGTTGTGGTGGTCGAGTGCATTTCTGCCTTGGTGGTCTCTTCTGTTTGGGTATATTTTTATTGAGAGCCTCCGTGAAGGTGGGAATGTGGTTTGTTTTTTTATGTGAAGGCAGTGCTGGTGTGTGTTCTGGAGGGGTGTGTGTTCCATGTGGTGTGGTGCAAGTGTTGACCTTTTCCTCTTGACCAGCTATTCCAGTCTTGGCTGGAGAGTATGTGGCTGCCAGTTTGGATATATAAGTGCATCTCTTGCAAGTCTGGGTGTTGGGAGGTAAGAGGAGAGGGTTGTCAGTGTACATGAGGCAGTTGCTACATTGCCTCAGGATGCCCAAGCTCACCAGGTTAATAGGAGAAAGTACAGGGAACTGACCTTTAGACATGCCTGTAGGGGTGGGCATTAATAATAAGTACTGGAGCTGTTTCCTTGTAGAACATTTAAGGCTGGTAGCACTTTTGTGTGCTACAATAATTACTACAAGAAGTTTGGTAAAGTGCTAGACTAATAAGCTAGTAAACGTCCAGAAAAGGAGAGAACTAGCAGATCTAAGGGAAAAATTCAAGAGCAGACTTTTTGGCACTACTCAGAAGCTTACAAACAGTCCTGGATACAGCAAATCTGTACCTGGACTACAGTTAGTGAGATCTTCCTTCCTTTACCTAGGACAGCAATTAAATATGCAGAAAAAAATACTGCCTTTAAGAGTTGGCTTAAACATGGTGTTGATGCAGGGGATTCAGTACTTCACTGCCTGGGAGGATATGTGTCAGGCCAAGTCCAAAAAAGTACTCACATGACAGGCAGGTGCAAAGGCCAAAAGTAGTAACTCAAAGTCAAAAAAAGCAGCCAGCACCAGAGTGAATAAATCCAAATATTTATTTTGACTAAACAACCAACAGACCAGTTCCGGCAACAAGCCTTTCTCAGTGATAGTGTGACACTCCATCACTTGACTTAATATTGCAATATGATAATTGGCTGATTAGTTAATAACAAAGGATAATTAAATGTTTAAAGGCATATCCTATAAATGACAATTATATATAAATATTGAATGCAGAAAAACAAAATATTTTTTATCTTGTTCTGATCCTTAAACTTAAAAACTGTAAGCGTTATCGAGTACATATTATATGGAGACCATATTATAAATGATCATTGAGGCCTGGGTTAAACAACCCCCCGAATCTAATGATCCAGACTTTTTCTTTCAATCATTGATGCTATCTGGGGTGATAGAACCAAAAATTTGGTTGGCATGATATACTCAACAGGAAAGAAAAAGCCTGGATCATTAGATTGGGGGGGGGGGGGGGGTTAACCCAGGCCTCAATGATAATTTATAATATGGTCTCCATATAATATGTATTCGATAACACTTACAGTTTTTAAGTTTAAAGATCAGAACAACATAAAAATATTTAGTTTTTCTGCATTCAGTATTTATGTATAATTGTCATTTATAGGATATGCCTTTAAACATTTGATTATCCTTTATTATTAACTAATCAGCCAATTATCATATGGCTATATTAAGTCAAGTGATGGAGTGTCACACTATCACTGAGGAAGGCTTCTTGCCGAAACCGGTCTGTTAGTTGTTTGGTCACAATAAATATTTGGATTTATTCACTCTGGTGCTGGCTGCTTTTTTGACTTTAGGATATGTGTCAGGCCCAGTCTTACTTGGCAAGCAAAGAGATACTAATAAGGTAAAAGTGGGACTTGTTATTCCTCATAGTTTAAAAAAACTGTCTAGAGGCTTACCTTACCCAAAATAAGCTATCTAGAGGCTTTTTTGCCTTTACCAAATTGGGGTATGTACTACAGCATAAATTTGGTTTAATCATTAGTTCTAACTTCCACAAATACCTAGTTACAACTCCTTCTGTTAAGTGCAATCTGCTGTGCAAGAAGGTGGTTTATCTATTTTTATATTAACACATCAGTATGAAGTACCCTGAACTCCTTTAACAGCAAACAAAATACAGTTTTATAAAGCATTATCAAACTCATCCCATGTCATATCAAGTTAATATTGAAAATAATATTTTGTCAACCAGGTAGGATCACTAGACACACACTCCCTTTTCAGAAACCTCCCAGAAGCAATATCTGGTTAAGTGACTAACTCAAGATCACACAGTAGGCAAATGTTTGGGGGAATCAAACCCTGCACCACAGGAACTACAGCTCACAGCCTTAACCCTCTGTGATAAATGCCTTTCGATATTATAACCTTTCACATAATGCAAAATATTTATTTATGCAGTGATGTAAATTATCCCTCCACTGACTGAGAAAGCCTTGCTTTGACCAGTAATCATGACTTAGACTGGTACACGTGCAGTGTAATGCATTTTATATGAGAGGCCAAACAGTACTGCTGTCATTATTTGTAGTTAACGTTAAACTATACTATGTTCAAACAGAATAAATGTACAGAAGACACTTTTTTACAATGAAAAGGCTCAGATACTTGCTAAGCATACAATGATTTGTATATAATATCTTCTTTTATTTACTTAGTTCATGAAGAGGTCTGTTTATGAATGATACTGGATCAAATGAAGAAAAGTGTAATATTCTTAGTTCATTTCAGAAAAATGGCAGTACATACTTGTTGACGCATCTTGAATGTTTAATCATTCTTTAGAAAGGATAAAACAATATTTGTTCTTGTTCTGAGAGTGCTAACAGTTTTTTAGTCTTTGAGATTAAAAAAAATGGCATGCTAGGGAAGTCCAGATATCAAAAGAATCCTATCCAAATTAAGCGGTGGTACGGTGGTAGCATTGTTACATCACAGCAAGAAGTGCTCCCGTTCAATTCTCGGCTTGGCTTGGGAGTGCCTTCTGTGTGGAGTCTGCATGTCCTCCCCATGGTTGGGTAGCATTCAAAAGACATGCGTGCATAAATGGGCGTGCCTTCGTTGAAGGTTGGGTGTCGAGCTGGCACCTTGGCATTTCGTAAAAAATCTACTGCCAATCATTAGTGAACCGGAGTTCCACTGTGGCGACCTCTTACCGGGAAAAAGCCGAAAGACAAACAACATTGGTCCCAGCTTACAGGTATCATCAGAAGGGAAAATGATAAATAAAAGACTTTGCGGAATTCTTCAAGTAGAAGACAGGAGATGTGTTTTCAATATGTTCTTAAAGATTATGATAGAAACAATGTAATAAAAATAGTTGGAATAAGAGAAGGAACTTCATCGGATATAAATCAGGTCTACTCATGCTGTATCAAGGAAGAATTTCCTCAGAATCATGCCAATAAGAGATTGCAGTGCACATATTGAGGAAAAAAGTTCAGGCTTAAATGTCTGCTAAACAGATAACAGTGATCATTAGAAGCATTAATTTTTCTATATTTTCATTTTTTTTCTTTTCCTGCCTTCATTGCCTGAGCAGACCATTTTATTTTATTTTTCATATGATGATTGCATATAAAACACAGTTTATGAAGGTTAAAATGAAAAAGCTGAAGCCATAAAAAGTGACATTTATCTTTGCAGATATTTGGATGTATAGTTATATTTGTGTAGAAGTTAATTCAGTAAATGTAAAAAATAATTAAAACACAGTTATCAGTTCTCTCCAATTAAAAGCTTCAAAGTTCTGTATAGGTGAAATAATATAGCAATAACCCACGCCTGGGTGTGGGAATGCGGGATTTACCCATGGTTGGCGTGGTTTGGTCCTGAGGGCATAGCCCGAGGGACCAAACAAAGACAACCGTGGGTAAATCCCGCATTACCCACACCCAGGCGTGGTTATTATACTATGACATTATTTAAGAAAATAAATAATTACTTTTCTTAAATAATGGCATTGTATAATGCCTCTTTGCTGCCCTTCCGCAGCTGTCTGGTATCCGCGGCAGTTCTGATGTACTGCGCATGCCTATGCAGTACATCAGAGCTGTGGCCAAAAGCAACAGAGAAAGGAAGATCTCCATTGCATTTTACTGTTTCGCTATGTTAAATGGATTTAACATAGCGAGACAGCTTTAAAATAAGCAACGGAGCTTATTTTAAAGCTGTCTCGCTATGTTAAATCCATTTATCATAGTGAAACAGTAAAAAGCAATGGAGATCTTGCTTTCTTTTTTTAAACCTGTCTCGCTATGTTAAATGGGTTTAACATGGCGAGACAGCTTTAAAATAAGCAACGGAGATCTCCGTTGCTTATTTTAAAGCTGTCTCGCTATGATAAACCCATTTAACATAGCGAGACAGGTTTAAAAAAAAAGCAACGGAGAAAGCAAGATCTCCATTGCTTTTTACACACTGTGTCGCTACATTAAAGGAGTTTAACATAGTGAGACAGCTTTAAAAAAAGCAATGGAGATCTCCATTGCTTTTTTTAAACCTGTGTCACTATGTTAAACTCTTTTAACATAGCGAGACAGTGTTTTAAAAGAGACTTATACCAATGGAAAAAGTCCGGGCGACTGGACCTTTTTCCATTAGTATAAGTCGATTTACAACGTGCATGCTGGCCAATCAGCGTGCACATTTTGGAATATTAATGGGGGGGTCATGGTATAATTTTACTGTTTGTTCTTATCTTACACTCTGTCAAAACTGTGTATGCAGCTGAAGGTAATGTTGTGGGCTGCTAGGAAGAGAAAGTGATGTTATCATTCTGCAGCTTTTTAGGATGATGCTTTTATGAGGCATGTTTTATACAAAGTTTCTGCCATTTTTTTTCTGATACAGCATTTTATATGATATTAGTATTTATGTTTAATCTATAAGCACCATTCAAACAGATTTCCTAAGTGTGCACTAGGTAGCTCTGAGAAATATTTGGGGAAAATTTATAGAACAGCAAAATATTGTTTCTGGGACATGAATCCTTGCACCTGTCAAGAAGCAAGCCTTGGAGAAAAGACAGTGGAAGCCATTTATAAGAGACCATGTTTACATCATTATTGATTTTTTTTTAAACTATGCTCTTAAATGCACATTTAGCATTGTCACATTCTTGGGCTAAGAGAAATTGAGATGGATTTGAATTATATATTTAAAAATGTCAGAAAGTGAACATCTGATATGTACTGTGCATGATCCTAATATATACATTAAATAATTTATAGAAGAGTTTAGAAATTTGGAAACTATTTGTACGCATGGGACAAGAATGATGACAAGAAAACCATTCTTGCTCTGGGTTAACTGTGCACCATAGTAAGAAATGTCTAGAACATGTAAGGATAACATTACTGTAGAAAACAAAAACCATGAAAGCATTCTTAAACACACTAATGACTGACAGATCAGATGGAGACAGTTTCATATGGTGTTACAGCACTCTATTTCAACACGTACTATAAAGTAACACAACTGTCGTTTTGTCTGTTTTATGGTAAATGAAAAGAGCCGAAAACATTAAAAAAAATAATTCACAGAAGGTATCTGACTATGTTTATATGGCTATGTGATAACTCAGAAAATGTAATGTAAGTGTACTTTGTTGTAAACTGCTACTCACAATAAATGTAGTTTTGTGACAGAAAACTTTATGGATTATTACAAGTCACTGTACCCTAACTTTTTACAGCAAAACTAATCCTCATTACCTACATGTGTGGGTGTGTACCCTACAGAGTTACACTTGCAATGAAATGTTCTACTTTATAATCTCAAAGGCAGGCAACAGCTCTGTGTTTTAGTGAGCCTGCACATTTCTGGAAATGAATTACATTAATGAAAGAAAATGACAGAAAAAAGTAGAAAACAGTTATTTGTAGAGGAGTGGTTGTAAAGTTCTAGCAGCAGCTCTATGTTTACCTATCTTACAAGAATCGTCAGAGTTTACGATATGTCACTCACTATAACTATTCTTTTAACCATTTTGTGATGTTATCTACAACACAGAAAAGTATGGGCAATAAACAGAAACCAAAAGTAGAAAACAAATTTTGGGTTTCTCACTGGGTTTAATGTCTACTTTCAAAATAGTGAGCTTGAGACTAACCAGTAGGATTTCCAGGGTGTGTCCACTTATTTAATTACTGAAGTGTCAAAAAGAAATCATTTTCACTGTTCTGTGTATTCATCTTTACAAGCACCATCATCTTTATCTAAAATAGCCTCTTTATGTTGTCAAATTAATTGTTTTTGATGGTTATAATAAGTATTATCAAGGAAACACATATCCATTCATCCATTATCACTAACCAGATCAAGTTCACAGTTACAGTAACCTGGCCATGTCCAGAAAATAATGAATATAAGGCCGAATACAACATAAACAGAATGTCAGTCCATCATGAGGAAGTATTTAGACAAACAAATTCACATACAGACATGCTCTCTCTCTCTCTCTCTCTCTCTCTCTCTCTCTCTCTCACACACACACACACACACACATTTGGATACAACCCCTGAGAAGATGGAGAATAGGAACGCAATATGGGAAGAAACTGGACCATCAACAACAAATCTAAATTTGTATGGGTGAATAAGCTTGCTTCATGCAGACAGTAATAGAGAACAGAATCAAACACTGGACTGAAGCAACTATTAGTGCCCTAAGATGTGGCCCTTAAAGAGGTAGCTAATTATTTCCCTTAATTAATTAATTTTCCTTGTAATGTAATTGACCATTACATTTTCTAACAAAGAATGTTTTATTTCCACTCTGTGAATAAACAAAGTAACAATATTTGATTCAAGTAGCTGTTGTTCTGTTTTATTTGAAAAAGAATATGATAATAAAAAAATGAATCTTTCTTTATAGTAACAAGTCTCCACCCTTCGACATAAAAAATAGAATGGATACATAGAATTATGGAACTGTATAGCACAGAATGTATTTTTCAAGCTTTTCCAGGAGTGTGGATGCATTTCTCTTGCTCATCCATATTACTGGTATCTTGTAAATACTTCATCAGCAGTTTTTTTAATTCTGTTTTTGCTTGTAAAAAAATATCTCTAGAGGGTAAAACTATTTGTGAACATGCTAAGACAAGTTGTTCCTTTATTGCTTTAGTATCCACAATGGTCATTAGAGCACTTATAGACTATTGGTCACAATTGTACAAACACATTGTGGTCTAGACTATTCTAATTAACATTTTATCTTTTCGTGAGGGTTTTAATTCTGACTTATGTGTTCCAACAGCAGTTCATTGCAAATGAACTGGGTCTGTATGTAGTAGAAGAAGCTGATATTAATTATTATGCAGGCCAAATTACAGAGTCCAGCTGAAAGACTGTCATTAAATCTGCTTCATATAATCTCACAGGATGTTTTATTTTTTTTCACTTCTTTATAACATAACTGATTCAGTGTGCCAAACTGACTCTGTATACCACCACACATGGTGTTATAAAATAATGAGGCCAACTATATTAGTTTTAATATTTAATAAAATATTTCTAGGTCATTACATTTACAAGGTAACAACTAATATTTATAATTTCTCATAATGGTTGTGCCTCAAATATTTACTGTTTTTGGCTCTGTTGGTCTCGGTCTGGAAAAGGGTTTTAACTCCAGAATAAGTTGAAATGTTCTCATGAAATTGTCAGGAAATTATACTAGTCAATGTCCTATATAATTTCCGCAAACACTGCTCCTAACTTCTAAGAGAGTGGGACAGCTGTATTTTGAATTTCAATGAGAACATTTAATTTATATCATTTAACTGCCATAAAATATAAAATAATAAAAAGCTCACTTTTATATAGAAATACAAAATATTCTTGGGAAAGCACACTTTTATATAGAAATACAAAATATTCTTGGGTACATATTATAGTAACACAATGTTTTGATAGTTTTTATGTTCATCATCTTTAGCACACTGACAGCTACACTTTTATTTTAAATTGATTTATTTGGAAATATTGTACTTTATCAATTTCTTATGGCAGTTCTGACCTTAACTGAACCTAATTACATATGGTCATATCTTTAAAATGCATTCATGTTTTCTTACTGAAATATTCTATGTAAGACAGTTTTCTAGTTATTTGCTACATATTAATTAGCTAACAGAATGCAGTGTAAGGGAATGGCACCATCACAGTTAAGTGCACCATAGTAAGTACTTTCCAAAACTGCTTTGCTGCAACCTGTAAAACAACAAAAAATATTACTTTTTGAGAAATAAATACGATTTCTGTTTTGATGTTGTATTAGTGCAATTAATTTATAATGGAAGAATACATGCTGGTTCCCTGTTAGAACTGTGAGATCCATAATTATGCAGATGCCAAAACTCACTGTAATATTATGAAGATATTTCTCCTGGCCTTTACTTCCTGTGTACTTCAATGTATGTGTGTATGGATGGGGGGGGGGTATATTTAAAAACTCTAAGATCATCCTAGCACACTGAGGTACCATAATATTGCACATAATATATATCCCCAAGTAGTCTTGCTATTCTAAGAATCACAATTCCATACCCTGGAATTTTGACAGGAGTACTACATGTCATATGTCCATATTTATTGTGAAATGCATGGCACAAAACTGAGCAGCTTAATGGTCATGCGGACTTGCTAGCTAACCATACCAATAGAAGAGTATATCACAGAAGTAGCTTGAATATTTATTGCAAAATGCTTAGAAATATGACATGACACTTAGCAGTTTTGAGTATAAGGATGTGCACAACTTCATAAGTCACATTATAGCCATCATTTCACCAAATAATACATTTGTGAGTGCTAGCAGAGACATGTATATGTTTCTTATTTTGATTTAATACCAACTTACTACAAACAGTTTCTGTATACGCATTGCATTCATCACTCTAAAAGGAAGCTTTATACCTATATCTTAGCTAAACAGAAGAGTGAAACTTCCTAGACTGTGATAAATAACTGCTTGCGCATGTCTAAAGTTAGTAGTTATAAACAGAAAGCAATGCCCAAAATACTGTTTCACAGGCATTCCTAAATGTTTCTTGGAATTGAACTTTTGACAGCCATGCTCACAATCCAACATTAATGACTAATGTGCAGATTGGCCAGGTCAAATTGCACTTGCCAGTAAAGAGATTTTAGATTGCAGGTTAATTTCACAGTAACAGGTGTCAGTTTTTATAGGAAATACTTACAGTGGATATAAAAAGTTTACACACCCCTATTAAAATGCCAGGTTTTTGTGATATAAAAAAATGAGACCACAATAAATAATTTCAAAACTTTTCCCACCTTTAATGTGACATATAACCTGTACAATTCAGTTGAGAAACAATCAAATATGTTAGGGGGAAAAATATAAAAAATAACAAATGTACAATATGCTGGTTGCATAAGTGTGCACACCCTTAAACTAATACTTAGTTGTGTGGGCACACCCTTAAACTAATACTTAGTTGTGTGTGCACACCCTTAAACTAATACTTTGTTGAAACACCTTTTGATTCAATTACAGCATTCAGTCTTCTTGGGTACCCACCTGCCATCAATTAAAGAGATTCTGATTAACCACAAATAAAGTTCAGCAGTCCTAGTAGGATTTCCCTGACATTTACTCAGTTGCCTGCTACAGCAAAAGCCATGGTTTTCAGAGAGCTTAAAAAGCATCAAAGGGATCTCATTGCTGAAAGGTATCAGTCAGGAGAAGGGTACAAAATATTTCCACAGCATTGAATATACCATGGAATACAGTGAAGACAGTCATCAAAAAGTGGAGAAAATATGGGACAACCGTGACGCTGCAAAGAACTGGACGTCCCTCCAAAATTGATGAAAAGACAAGACAAAGACTGGTCATCAAGGCTACCAAGAAATCTATAGCAACACTGAAAGAGCTGCAGGAATTTCTGGCAAGTTCTGGTTGTGTACTACATGTGACAACAATTGCCTATATTCTCCATATGCCTGGACTATGGGGTAGGGTTGCAAGACAGAAGCCTTTTCTTACACAGAAAAACACCCAGGCCAGGCTAAAATTTGCAAAACAATACATCAAGTCTTCCAAAAGCATGTAGGAAAATGTGTTATAGTCTGATGAGACCAAGGTTGAACTTTTTGGCCACAATTCCAAAAGGTATGTTTGGTGCAAAAACAACAGTTTACATCACCAAAAGAACACCATCCACATGGTGAAGCATGGCGGTGGCAGTATCATGTTTTGGGGTTGCTTTTCTTCAGCTGGAACTGGGCTTTAGTAAAGGTGGAGGGAATTATGAACAGTTTCAAATACCAGTCACTTTTGGCCCAAAACCTTCGGGTGTCTGCTAGAAAGCTGAATATGAGGAATTTCATCATTCAACACGACAATGACCCCAAGCATACATTCAAATCAACAAAAGAATGGCTTCACCAGAAGAAAATTAAAGTTTTGGAATAACCCATTCAGAGCCCAGACCTAAATCCAATAGAAAATCTATGGGGTGACCTGAAGAGAGCTGTGGACAAGAACCCTCGCAATCTGACAGATTTGGAGCTTTTTTGCAAGGAAGAGTGGGCAAATATTGCCAAATCAAGATGTGCCATGCTGATAGACTCCTACCCAAGAAGACTGAATGCTGTAATTAAATCAAAAGGTGCTTCAACAAAGTATTAGTTTAAGGGTGTGCACACACAACAAAGTATTAGTTTAAGGGTGTGCACACTTATGCAACCTGTGTAAGTTTTTTACTTTTTATATTTTTCCCCTAACATATTTATTTGTTTTTCAATTGAATTGTACAGGTTATAGGTCACATTAAACGTGGGAAAAGATTTGAAATGATTTATTGTGGTCTCATTTTTTATATCACAAAACCTGGCATTTTAATAGGGGTGTGCAAACTTTTTATATCCACTGCATATGTGAAACAGTGCTCCTCCCTAAACCAATTCAAGTGTAACTTAGACAATTGGATGGGAAACTGGAAATTCACCCCAGTTGGCACCTGAGTCTCTGAGGGACAAATGCAGCCCGTAAATGGCTTATTTTCTAGGTCCCTGCTTGTAAATGTTTTATCTCCCAAGCCTCTGCTTACAGTTATCAAGAATACCAGAACTTGTCAGAGATTTGGGATGCATGCCTAAGCTTAAAAAAGGTGTTAGTGGTCATTAGCTTAGTACAAACCTATGAACCTATGAACACCTACCTTTCTGTAAGTAATGCCACATCACTGTGTGTCTGAAATTTCTCTTGTGGCTTTATTTATTCAGTTCTGTACCTGCATTTTTTTGTAATGGTAACTGCTTTTGCTTATTTCAGCACCTTCAATTATATTAATGTTCAATATTATTGTTGACATCTTTGACTATCTTAATACATGAAACGTTCTGGTAACTTTCTATGTCAGGATTCTGATAGCTCATTGGGTTATTTTTATCATTTAGCCATACCAATATGGCATTTCAGTGAGTAGCTTCTAGGCAAACTCCTTTTTCTTTGTTCTGATCTGATATTTCTAAATACCTGTCAGAAAATTACATCAGTTCCAGCCCCATATAATCATTTTTATTCTGAGGTAAAGCTACACTTAGCTGGTTGCTTTCTTCTTTGTTAATGTTATTTTTTACTCCAAATCATTCACATCTTTTTTGCTTTCTCATAACTAACACAAGGTTTTCGATTAGATAAATGTTTCCAAGGTTTAATATCATGTGTAATATTATGTAAAACTGCTACTACCACATGCCTTGTTCATAAGATGGTCTGAAACTCTACAAATATAATGCAGTATTCTTATTTTTTCCATGAATACAAATTATCTGTACTGTTTGATTATTATTTATGTTATGCTTGCACAAATAAGGATATTTAACTAAAGTAACCATACTGCCTCTGACCACTAAACCTTGTAGTTCCTTGCCTTCTATAAAAATCATGCAGTTTAAAAATGTATTGCCATTGTGTGGGTATTTCTTTCTCCACATGCATTTCAGATGCTTATGCATTCATAGCAATTGATTTCTGCCTGCAAGACTTTTCTTTATGCACCTGAATCAAATTAGCTAAGTACTAGCCATGTTGCATTTCAAAAGCAATGCTGACACGTTCATTCCTAGTTTAAGTATGGATATGCACATTTCAATTTTAAACAAAATGCCATTAGCCAAAACAGATTTGACTCAGCAATTTGTTTATCTGATCTCATGGGATCACTTTGATATACTGATAAGTATATTTATTTTTTGGCACTTTTTAACTGTTCAGAGTTGAATGAAACAATAATTGAATTTAGTTCAGAATACATTTTGAATAAATTACATTTATTTAAACTGTATTTGCTTTAAGACTGCTACACACACAAGTGTGCTAGGTTGCACTGCACTTAAATTGCCCTTAGTGCTGTTTTAGCTGCTTTTCTGTAAAAAAAAAAATCTAAATTCTAAGCTTGTTTCCTGCCTTTCCTGTAACTAGTCTAGTCTGGATACACATTTGTGACACACACTGTTTGTAAGCTTCTGAGCCCCCCAAGCCTTTCTGTGTTGGAGGGAAGCCTTCTAGCTTATCAGTGGGAGTGGTAAACACTAGGTAGTGTATCTACCACAAGAGGAGTGGTTTCTGGCCCAGAAATTGCAGTATATTTGCCGTTTGGGCAGTTTTTCCATCTCATTCAACTCTCTGGTTTAAAAGCCCATGTTTGCACTTTTCCTGCCTTTCCTGTAACCAGTCTAGTCCAAATAAGGATTTGCTGTATCCAGGACTGTATGTAAACTTCTGAGCCCACCAAGCCTTTCTGTGTTGGAGGGAAGCCTTCTAGCTTATCAGTGGGAGAGGTAAGCACTAGGAAGCCTATTTACCATAAGAGGAGTGGTTTCTGGCCTAGAAATTGTAGTTTATTGGCCGTTTGTGCTTTTTCAACTTTCTGGTTTAAAAGCCCATGTTTGCACTTGTTTCCCACCTTTCCTGTAACTAGTCTAGTCCAGATACAGATTTACTGTATCCAGGACTGTTTGTAAGCTTCTGAGCAGTGCCAAAGTCTGCTCTTCAATTTTCCCTTAGAGCTACTAGTTCTCTCCTCTCCTGCACATTTACTAGCATATTAGTCTAGCACTTTACCAGACTTCTTGTAGCAATTATTGTTGCACACAAACATGCTACCAGCACTAAATGTTCTACAACGAAACAGCTCCAGTACTTATTATTAATGCTCCCCCCTCCAGGCATGTCTAAAGGTCAATTCCCTGTGCTTTCTCCTGTTAACCTGGTGAACTTGGGCATCCTGAAGCAATGTAGCAACTGCTTCATGTACATTGACAACCCTCTCCTCTTACCTCCCAACACACAGACTTGCGAGAGGTGCACTTATATAGCCAAACTGGAAGCCACACACTCTCCAGCCAAGACCAGAATAGCTAGTCAAGAGGAGAAGGTGAACACTTGCACCACTTCACATGGAACACATATCCCTCCAGAACACACACCAGCACTGCCTTCACATAAAAACATAAACCGCACACCCACCTTCACAGAGGCTTTCAATAAAAATCTACCCAAACAACAGAGACCTCCAAGGCAGAGATGCACTTGACCACCACAACTCAACACTAATCACGAGACACATAACTCTCCTAAACAGTGCGCCACTCAACCAAAGCCCCTAAGGCAAAACAGCATGCCCAACACACATAGGTGGTGTGATAGTGAGGCACACTGATGTAACACTCACTAGGTTTAATATGGAAAAAGTAACAGTCAGCTGCTTGTCAGGTGCCAGATTCCACCACATATTGCTTGCATTCAGGTCCCTTAATATCAGGTACAGATATGACTCTGTCATTGTACATGTGGATGTGAATGACCTGAGACGCACCTTGCTGAACTACATGAAAAGAGACATGGAGAAGCTTTCAGACTATGTAGCCCAGGCGGGTATGACCCTAGTCTTGAGCAGCATCCTACCATCACCCAGAATGATACCACAGTACAAGCAGAAAATGATTGATTTCAACAATTGGCTAAGTTTCTGGTGTCATTCTAAATCCAGTATCTGTCTGCCTGGGATGACATGATTGACAGACCTCGATGCTTTGCCAGAGATGGATGCATCTCTCACCCCTGGGCTTCCAGATACTGGACAAGGCACTTCCACCCCTATAGTGCCTTTTTTAGGTGGCATTCCAAAGACCAAATTACCACCATAACAGCTGCAAACAAATGCAATCTGAGGATCATGCTGCTCAATGTGAGAAGTCTAAATATCAAAATGTACTCACTCAAAGCACTCATTAAAATGGAGAGCATCGACATTTGTGCCTTAACAGAGACCTGGTTCAAGGCAGCAGAAAGCACCCCTGCACTACCAGGCTATAACTCATTCCACACCTTTCAACCCTGGAACTTGGACTGAAGCTCCACAGGTGGTGGCGTTTCCATATTCATAAAGAAAGCTCACACCTTCAGACTTGTAGCCCAACATAATGCATCTGAGATACTTCAGGTGCAGCTAACATTGGGAAAGACAGTGATTCAGGTGCTATAGATCCCCGGGTATCACTTCTGTGTCACTGTTAGACAGAGGCACAGTATACTAACCTCGAAAAAGGGCATAGCAAAATTAATTTAAAATGGGTGGCGAAAGCCAAACACACTCTGGCTAGGCTTATAAATGCCCTAGGGCAGATAGCCTAGTATGAACCTATGAACCATGTCCTAAGACTCACACTCCATGTTCTTAAGTATGCTGGAGAATATTGGAGTCCAACCTAACACTCTCATACTGGGCGACTTCAACTTCCCCTCCATTAAATGGGAAAACTACTCGTGTACCAATACACTTGCCCAACACTTCCTGAAATTCATTAATTCCAGTGCCCTGGACCAGCTCGTTCTTACTCCCACTAGAGGTAGCAACATCATTGACCTGGTCATTACTAACATGGGCGACTGTTGCTCTACACTAATAGTCAATTCCTCCCTGGTTAGATCCGTCTACAAACTAATTTCCTTGGAAATCCACATTCCCTCCCACACCCCCCCCCCACGCCCCGCAAAGGTAACTACCATGAAAAACTTCTCCAAGGCTAACTTTGGTCTCCTAAAAACAGAGGTGGCTAACTTCACGGCACCCATAGAAATGGAGATCAGTTGCATGACTGCAGAATCATACACCAATGCACTGTACGAACACGTACACAAATGCATGGAGCTCACCATACCCAATAGAACCAAGACGCTCTCCTCCAAAAAAAGGAAGCCAATCTGGTGACCCCCTGTCATAAACAAACTTTAAAAAAAAAGGAGGAAACTGATGTGGAATAAGGTGAAGTCCCAAGACTGGAAAAATTCCCTTAACAGCCTCAACAAAAAGTTGAGATCCCTCATCAAATCCTCTAAAGCTAGCTATGAAAACAGAACTACAGCAGATAGTAAAGACAACCACAAGGCCTTCTATAGTTATGTAAAGAATATCCATGGCAATACCCAGATTTGCTCTGAGCTACTGCACAATGGTACCTCCTATACCGAGCCAACAGATATTGGTAATATACTGGCCGACAGATTCAGTGCCAACTTTACCCATCTCCCCCCCAAGGGACCAGTCACAATACCAGTAGATTGCCAGGCACCCAGTATTACTGCTGCACAGTTTAAAACAGCACTGTCCAAGGCCAAGAATACAGCTTCTATGGGACCTGACAATATCCCTGGCTGTTTTCTACATGAGTGAACTGGCACCTCACCTGTGTGCTCTGTTCAATCACAGCCTCACCTCAAGCTTTGTCCCTACTGAATGGCACACTGCTACAGTCATCCCTCTCAACAAAGGAGGAATGACTACAGAACTTGGGAACTATCGCTCCATTAGCCTGATGAGTCTGATATGCAAAGCTATGGAATGCATCATCATGGACCTATTAAACAAGGATATAGGGAATCTCCAAATTCTGGATCCCACACAGTTTGGTTTTGTGAAGGGTAGATCATGCCTGCTCAACTTGGTCAACTTCTTTGAGTCAGTCACCAGAGCTGTGGATGAAGGCAAGGTGGTTCATACAACCTACCTTGATCTGGCCAAGGTCTTTTATACCATTCCCCACTCAGGAATCATAGGAAACTCACTAAGCTAGGCATCAACCCCTATATCACTAGGTGGGTTGCAAACTGGCTCACAGGTAGAACCCACAGTGTGAAAGTAGCTGACTCCAAGTCAGACTGCCGACCAGTCATGAGTGGAGTCCCACAGGGTTTGGTCCTGGGTCCTCTCCTGTTTGGTATCTACTTCTCTGAAGTCCAGGCCCACATGAATGGACTCTGGCTGACAAAGTTCGCAGACGATTGCAAGTTGGAAGCTATTATTAACTCCCCAAGTGATGCTGACATCCTACAGAAAGGTCTCCCTGAGACCAATGACTGGTGTCAGAACTATGACCTTAAGCTCAATGCCAAAAAATGTGTCATCATCCCCTTTGGGAAAAACCCTGTTCCCATGAATTACCACATCGATGGTAGTCCACTGAACACAGAAGGCATTATAAGAGATCTGGGAACACAGGTTGACAGCAACCTCTCTTTTGACCACCACATTGCCACTGTGGTCAGAAAGTCCTTCTATGTGGCACATATCATTACTAAGGGTTTTGCATCCAGGAAGAAGAGGTCATTGTCTCCATCTACTCTTTGCTCATTAGGCCAATCATTGAGTACAATTCCCCATTTGGCACCCCACCTGCAGCAACTGGAGAGGCCGCAAAAGTACTTCATAAAAAGGATCCTAGGCCATAAACATTTGTCCTATATGGACAGACTAAAAATACTCCAACTATTCTCTGTCTCATATCACCTACTTAGAGGTGATCTCTGTTTGACTTACAAAGCCATGTCTGACCCAGCTATGTTAGAAATGCTACATCTAAAGAAATCCCAATCCCTTCGCACCACATGCTCCAGAGAGCTCAACCTCATTACCACAATCAACAAAACATGCTGGAGGGACAGGTTTATAACCCAGCGACTGCTCATGCTATGGAATAGACTTCCAATACATGTCAACCAGAGCCCTTCATTGGCCCTCTTCATGAGAAATATTGATGAGTGGATGGGAAATAGAAAATTCACCCATGGATCACTCCAGTGGCTTTACTCAACAGAGGTACTGGGAACTAAGGTCGGGTGGCATGATGCCAGGGTAATCATATGGGATAGGCTTGTAAAGGCTCCAGGGCCATTAGCCTACTACACACCTATGAACCTATACCTGCTGTCTAATATTAACAGGAAATGCACTTTTAAATGTATCAACAGTACACAATTCAGACATTTCTGCTTTACCATTAACAGAAGACTCTAACCACAGATCAGAAGTATACTTAAGTTATGCATCTGAGCTCTTAATGTGTAACTGGCATTAAAAGATCATCTGTGGCATGATATAGTTTGCATTTCAAGAATAACACCTGCTTTAGACACAAACTCTGTTCAGTTTATCAAAGCCCAGGTAATGCAGTGTCAGTGACACAACAGTTAGTACACTTGCAAGGTGCAGAAGGCTGTGGGTGCTGTTTCCTATACATGGTAGATCGATTGGTGACACTGCAGTGCAGTATAAGGGGGACACTGTACTCCTGAGAGTGTCATCCTATGGATGACATTAAACTAAGGCTCCATCTAATTGAGTTGGTGGTAGCGCAGGTGGATGTAAAAGATCTGTTGGTAACTACCAAAAGAGTAGAGGAGGTTCCCTGATGCTCTGGCAAATTTATCCTAGTAGTATCAATACCACCTCAGGTCATATCTGAAAAGAGGCTACTAGCCTAATAGGACTAACCCTTCAACAAAAGATAAAATAAATAAAAATAAATAAAATATTCAATACCAATCATTTGTGTATACTTTAAAGCATCTATAGTTAATTGTGAAGAGAGTATTTTCCCGTTCTTCTTTGTTCTAGTTCTGTTGTGTAGCATAGCTTTTGGGTGTAACCAAGTATGACTACGTATCATCTTACGTGGACATCCTAGATTTGTGACTCAAATGCATTGATAGTAAGACGCTTGCTTCCTGAAAGTTTATTAAATGCTGAGCCATAGCCATACCTTTTTGAAATGGGCTTCAGTTAATTATTCCATGGTTTATCTTATTCTGTAGACAGTTTAGTAAAGCACATTGGGCAGATAGCCTAGTATGAACCTATGAACCTATAAAAATGATAGGCATAGTTTTTATTCAAACTAAAGGGGTGGCGAAAGCCACATAACTATGGGCTAGGCTTATAAATGCCCTTGGGCAGATAGCCTAGTATGAACCTATGAACCTATGAACCTATGAACATACATAGTTCTATCTTTGGTAAGTGCAGCTGACTGACATGCAATTCATTCACTAGCTTGGAATGCAACACAGGCATATATACTTAATTTATTGGGCAGGGAAAAGCACAATTTGTCTGCAGATTTTTTCCTGTAACCTGAAGAGAAGTCATGTACCCATTCCTCACACAAGCTAATTATAATTGGAGCTTTGTAGACTTTCATATTAAATTGCTTGTATGGATACATTGGTGTTGCCTCTTGTGTTTTCTACGAATTAATTAATAATTGTACCACAAAGCATTACAAGGATAATCCTCAAAACTATTACTCTGACAATATTTGTCATTGTGTTTCACTATGCTACATGAGAAAAAAGTATTTCTGATTTGGGAAAAACCCCCTGCATTCCCATGCTTATTTAAATATGCTGACTTTCAGAATGTTGGGGGTAAGGAGAAACGTCTTTTCTCACTCAGATGCCCCATCTCATACAAATCAATGCATAGTGTTTGAGTAAAGACAGTAGTACATTTAACAAAATGTAATATTCCCCCTTCTCTGAAACACCATGTCATTCAATCTTTAACAATGCAATCATCTCAATGCTTAAGTTGGCTAAGCTATTTTTCTTCTGTCAAAACAGAGAGTTTTGGATCTGTCTATTTCTGTTTTTTGTTTTGATAACAGATATGTTCTGGACATATATTGCATTGCTAACCATGAAAAGAATTTCTATAACCTCATACAAAATTGGATATAATGAAATATTACAGTCTGGCACAGTCTTATGGACATATGGCCTATTAGTAATTGTTATAGATGTGTGAGCTATATATTGTATTCATAGTCCGGCAGTTTGCAGCTACATAGTGGTTATTAGAAGGAGTGCCATTATAGTTATATACAAATAAGCTAAGCACAGGTTATTACCACTGAATATGGAAAAGACAAGGCATCTTGAAAAAATTCCCCTACTTATGTCAAAATCGTAAAGTACGTATAGCAAAGCATTAAGCACATATGATGTACTATGTAAAAGCCTTAGGCTTTGTATTACTTTGTATGTGTCTGTATGTATTCAGAAATTGCAGACAGATGCAACTATAGGCAGTCATGCTTAAAACATTTAAGGCAATTGGTGGACTGCACAGTTGTTATTATTAATATAAAAAAATAAAGAAGATGAATAGGTTTTATGTGGGAGTGTCCTTAATTGAACTCCCTGATGGTTCCATTAAATAATAGAAAATGGGAGATAGGAAAGCCCACAGAACCTCAACTGTTTCCACTGACAGATAGTGGGGCAGTGGAGGATCCCAATGTTGAGAAAATAGGGGCATGTGGTGCTATGGTGGATGGTACCACTTATGACAGCGTGTATTCATCATCTGAATTTCTCTGTAAACTACCTCATCCAGTAAGTCCTTAACCAAGTTCTGAAGCCCCCATTCTGTGAGGTTTGCCAGGCTGCCATGTGCTGGGTTGACTGCAAGACCAGTACCACCATCCTGACCCTGAGACGATGTCCCAGGATGGACAGAGGGAGCTACAGGCTTGGGTCACTCCAAGGGATTTTGAATCTGTAAAAAAATGAATATAAATGAGACTGAAAGAACATAACAAAGGAGAAAGGAATACATAATTAAAATAAAATCAAAGCAAAAAGAGGGTGAGGAGAGCCAAAAGAGACAATAGACACAATAAATTCACACAGCATTAAATTTCTTACTTAGAATATTTTTTATTTTATAAATATTTACTGAATTAAAACAGAATATATGGGAAAGTGCTTATGCAGACTTTTGTTTTAAGGTATATGGGAAATGTTTAAGTAGACTTGGGGATGACATTTTTATAGGAAATGCTTATGCTTACTTGGTAGGGCAGTGTTTATTATCAGGTAATGGTGGGGTTTAAATGTCTTTTAGTCTACTAAACATAATGATCATATTTGTGTCTGGTATGCATTTGTTTGCAATGTTGTTGCTGTTCTTCTTTCATCTTTTCCTGGTTAGGGGTCGCCACAGTGGAACTCCGGTCCGCTAATGACTGACAGTAGACTTTTACGGTGCTGAGGTGACAGCCCAACACCCAACCGTCAACTAAGGCATGCCCATTCACGCATGTCTTTTGAATGCCACTCAACCACGGGGAGGACATTCAGACTACACACAGAAGGCGCTCCAGCCGAGAATCAAACGGGAGAACCTCTTGACTCCCCTTATAAATACATACATCTTATAAAATTTGTTAAAGACAGAATACTGCACTTGTATACTGAGATATCTCTCACTTTTGCTTGCAATAATGTAGCAAATGTACTCATGTTTTAGTTACTATTCTGTATTAATTACATTTCTATAAATATTATTTCTAAAAATACAGTAATAGAATGAGTTAATGAGTTAAAGAAAGAAATACTGCACTTACATACTGACAAATCTTTCTCTTCTTGCAGTAATGTTCTGAAGGTGCTCCAGTGCCTCTGTATGAATAATTATCTCCATATATATATATATATATATATATATATATATATATATATATATATATATATATATATATATATATATAGGGTCTATATTATATCATCGAACGCTTAAAAAAGCGAACGCTGATTGATCGACCTGATTTAAGCGAAAGCTTACAATCTCGAACTGTCAGATCAGCGATTTTGTTCCCAGGGAAAAAATCGCTGATCCAAAACACATACACACAACATAAACACACCAAACAGAAATCCACACACATACACCTAAAATCTGATACCTAACCCTACACTAAACTATGCACACACCACTAACTACCCACTTACCTTAACCAAAACCCTAACCCTAAGGTCCATCACAATCGCACACTAACCTCACCCACTTCCTAACCCTAACTCACTTAAATCTGCCCTAACCCTCATGTCCACTCAATTGCACACACCTAACTTGAGCCCTAACCCTAACTCACCTAAATCACCCTAACACTCACATCCACACAATCGCACACTTACCTGAATCCGACCGGTAACTTTCCACCATAACACTGAAAATACCGAAGCAACAGAAATGGACAACTGAATTCTTTCCCTAGGAAAAAATTTGAGTTTCTGCTGCTTCGATATTTTGCAGTTTCACGAAAATAAGTTTGATCAATCAGCGTTCGCTTTTTTAAGCGTTCGAGGATATAATATAGACTATATATATATATATATATATATATATATATATATATATATATATATATATATATGGGTCTACCTGATAACACTGACACGCCAAAACACTGACAATGAAATAAATGACATGAAAAAAACGACAAAAAAAGAAAGTTCAAAAGCACAAAACTTCACATGCCCGACAAACCAAAATCCCAACAATCAACAAAACAAATACCTTTCCTGAAAAAACACACACAACACAAGCACACCAAAAACCTTACAAACCTACACTAAACCTTACATACACAACTATCTATGCACTAACCTTAACCCAAACCCTAACCCTAAGGTCCGCCACTGTCGCACACTTACCTTACCTGCACCCTAACCCTAACTCACTTAATCCACCCCTAACCCTTAACTCTGTCACTATCGCACACTTACCTTACCCGCACCCTGACCCTAACTCACTTAACCTGCCCCTAAACCTAAAGTCCGTCACTATCGCACACTTACCTGACCCGCACCCTACCCTAACGTCCATCACTATCACACACTTACCTTACCCACACCTTGATCCTAACGTCCGTCCCTATCGCACACTTACCTTAACTTGTCGGTGTTCTCAGCGTCGGGCTTCTCAACTGTCAGTCTTCTCCATTGTCGATCTTCCGGTGTTGGTGTTCTCGTCGTCGGCATTGTGCACTTTTGGCTTTTTCAGGTAGACCCATATATATATATATATATATATATATATATATATATATATATATATATATTATCTTGTATTATAGGAGATCTGCTCTTCGGCTATAAAGAGAAGATGACAAAATTCTTGTTTACCTGTATTTCACTTTTTATTTTCCCATTAACATTAATTATATGATTAGTATTTCTAAGCAATTCCATTCACTGCAGTATTTGCTTACCATGCATTTGTTGAAATATATATTAGTATCTGAATGTTCATACTTTGCTAGTCTTCTCTTCAGTGTAACTTATAAACACAATTACAGTTTTGATGTAATGTTTTTTTTTTTAAATATTATCCTTTGCATGTAACAGACTCTGAATTTTGTTTAGCTAGAATGAGCAGACACACAGAACAATACAAGCCATGAAAGTTTTCATTCCCTAAGCTGTAGAAAATCATGTGCTTGATAGATCTCTTCATTAATAATTCTAAGCACATGAGGATGATTTAAAAATGTATGTAGAAATAATAGAGAGGTAATACTGGCCATTCAGCACTAAAGTATGGGCTGAATATTCACTTGACACTGTAACCAACCCCCCCTACCCCAACCTCCACTCTGACTAGAGTGAGGTGCCTGACTGACTGACTTCAGCTATCTTGTATATGCAGTTACAATAGTGAAAGAACAGGTAAATATTAGTAAATATTAAACTAGTAAATATTTCCTGGCCTACACAAACTGGTTGCATGTAATCTAACTACTACCTAAATATAACACCAAACAAGATGCAGCAAGGATAAATGAGCTGTTGGTAAAACAGTTCAGAAATGTGTCACAAAACAACCAGAAGACCAAACAATGTTGTAGGAAGTCATGACTTCAGTACTGTTTCAAAGCTGGAATATCTTTTATTCATGAGGTAAGCGCTTTCATGGTGTCACCACCACTTCTTCAGACCATTGGTTATTGGTCTATTTGAATTAATTGGAGAGTATATATATATATATATATATATATATATATATATATATATATATATATATATATTTGTTTTGTGAAATACTGTTCTATGTTATGGTCTGAAGAAGTGGTGGTGACACCATGAAAGCACTTACCTCATGAATAAAAGATATTCCAGCTTTTAAAGAGTACTGAAGTCGTGACGTCCTACAACATTGTTTGGTCTGTTGGATGTTTTGTGACATAACTACTACCTAAGTTAATGCAATACTAAATGAAAATATGGAAATGCAAACATTGTTTATTTCTGTATAAATACGTGAATAAATTGTTGTACTCATGCAGATCTGTATTTTCAGACAAATACATATGCAGATTATTATTTTACTCGCATATCTTACATTTACATTTATACAGACAACTACATTATCACTTAACATTTCATATGATTGTATTCAGATGCCTTTCAGTGTACAGATGTGTTTATGCTTTCTTTTACATTATCCCAGTAACATTACAGATACATTTCTGTATGTGCACATATTCTTCTGGTGAGTACTTACAGTCATGAAATCTTTATACGTGTTTAATCTATGTTAAATATGACATCCCCCAAAAACATTATACTTAATATACAACTCTGGCCTTCTTGCCTCTAGCTGATAAACCCTCTCAACCAGCAGGTCTGGCCTACATTTCTGAGGTCATCATGCCTGTGGCAAAACTGTCGCCCGGCAATCTCTGTCAGGATTTACAGGTGTTCACCTAAGTACTGCCAGATATCAGTTTTTCCAATCAAATCTGCTAGTACATGCCTTGATCTTTTCCAAATATGACTCCCTGAGAAAGTACAGCATGATTTTGGTCTTCTTATCAGACCAGCTTGGAGTGTGACCTCGTGCCTTAATAAGTGCTGCAATGCTTAGAAGAGCCAGAACCAGAATATAAAAACTATAAGAAGGACTATGTTTCCCAGGTTTAGAACAAATCCCTCTGGGGGTGTGACACTAACTTAACCAAACCAGTCAACCAGCAGGGGCATTAGTCCAGGTACTATTATTGGCACATTAGGTTTACCAGAAATACTGTGTCACATACATGTTTTTTAAATAAATATCTTCTCATTTCGTTTTTATGGTACTTAAAAAACATTATGGAATATGGTTACCACTGTCCCTTTTACAGTGGGACACTCACGAGTTGAGCTACCTCATGCTGCTGCACACTCTGTAAAACAGTGGGACATTAAAAGTGCTGCTTTTCAATGTCATCCTGAATTGCCATTGAAAAGACATAAATACTTCCATTTTTTTCCACGGCAATTCACTTATGTCACTAACGTGACCAACCCAGATCTGCAGGCAGTGATGCATAGCTGCTTCCTGTTAGGTTGGGTGTCGTAAATCATGCAGCAATTGGCTGCAACTCATGAAGGGGGCAGGGACAAGGCCGATCATCCATGCGGTACATTCAAAACTAGAAAAACTGAAAAACAAAGTAATCTCATTAGAGGTCAGGAAATGCGTAAACTGTGATTATGCACTGCCTAACTATCAATTCATTCTTCTTATTTATTTTTCTCCTGCTGTCACTGTCTGTAATTATTTTGCTATATATTGACGTTTTAGGAATATGATGTTTTCTCAAATGCTAAGTATCTGGGAAGCCAGAAGTCATAGCAAAATCCACATTTACTAAGCTAATTCCATTTATTTATATCGGTAATGTTTTTTAAAAAAAAGATGTTAGAAAAGCTGCTTGGTAGGGTACTTCTGTGGGCATGTTGGGTCACTCACTGCCTTGCACTTGCTTGACCTACTAAACCTAGGTGCTACTGTCAGTATAGTGTCCTAAAACAAAAGAACAGGAGAAAGGCAGAGAGGCCACAAATGTAAATTTCGAAAACTGCTCTTATTCACGAATACTGTAACCAATCCAGTACTATGTACTGTTTTACTCTTATTTCCTCTGTGGCAGTGGGGCAGTAGTCAACTAGGATGAGAGTAGTGATTATGTTGATTAGCATCCAGTGATTGTGATGGTACACAGTGGTGTGTGCTCCACCACCCAGTTCCAAAAGATCTGCAGAGGAGGCTCCAACAAGGAATGACAACAGGCACTGTATTTGTGTTCTGCCGAATGTTTAAGCTGCTGGGATGTCAGGGGTTCCTGTTGTAAGCACTGAGCCATACTGTTTGCCTGCCCGTGACCCTTTAGTGTCACTGGTGGCCACACAGCATCAGCAGGAAGACTGAGTAGTCTAAAGTACAACAGTTCTCTTTAGTGGTTTCCAACACTCCTTAAGTTATTACAATTATCAAGGCTGTTGTACCCATAACTGCCATCCCTTCAACATCCCCGTGGTGATGTTATGGTAGGGGCGTAACCAGTGTCATATTGGCCATGCCCCATGTTCCACTTTGGCCCTCTTCAAAGGTGGCAACTCTATTATGGAATAACCATTTTGCTGTACCTTATCTTTTGGGAAGTATTACACCTGAATGTCATTTATTCCTTGATTGCAGTAGCAGTAATATATTTTTTATTTTTTTATTTTTGGGGAGGTATAAATAAATAATTCCTATGCGTGATGCTAACTTTTATTAACTATTGAGTAGTCTGATGCGATAAGGTGTGCTGATGATCTCAGATGGACAGAGATTACACTTCATAGTTGTGCAAACTGCAATACATATGACTCCATTTTGTTTTCTTTCTGAATATATTCAGACTTCAGCATATCTGAGACTATCCACATTTCCCATGGCATGTTAGTGACTGCTAAAGAGTGCTGCAGACTCCAAAACTTTCTGCAGCATGGTCACATGAACCCCAAACTTGAGAGTGAGTTACATCCATAGGTGGCCATAAACATTTCCGTATTACTGTGATTCATAGAGATAAATGTAGAAGGGGCTAATTTGCATATAAAACATGTAAATGGACCTGAATTTACACAACATAGTTGAATACTGTCGTAATAACTTGCACTTACTTGAATTAGGTGCAAATGTGTTGGGAAACTGCAGACTTATTAAATTTAGGAAAAATAATTAAAATATTAGAATTTAATATGAAACACTTAAAAATGATGCAAAAATGTTGAGCTACATTGAAAAATGTTTATTGTACTGATATAATGGGCATTTTACCATAGCTATAATGAACAGTGTAAAGTTGTCATTTGTAAGTGGAAAATCACTAAAGCATCACTGGGAAATGACTAGTGATCACTGATAACATCATTAGTCTGGTGATTGCACATACATATATGTATCTTGTGACATACTGAAGTAGCAGTGATGTGTTGTTGGCTGAATATACATGTGTCCTTCACTGAAGATTCCTGAGTGTCACTGAAAAGTAAAACAATAACAGTATTATGAATACAAGACAAGTAGTGGTTGCCTGTTGTTGTGAATGATGCTGCAGACATTAGTGTACCACATCTTTACTTTGTTAGAGTAAGATTTTGCATGTGTGTATATAATTATGTGGTTTGTTTTGAATTTTTTATATGAGGATGGAAGGCACACATGGTCATTGCTGTATTGCTTGAATGATGATTACACATTGTGGTGTATAATTGTGGCCTTTTTATGTGCAGTAATGATGCAAAATAAGGGATTAAGGCAGAGAAAGGGCAGCTTCAGCCATAGGGAATATTGCATCCTCACGGTAGCCCTTAGGATGTATTGGAAATGTCTGTTTGGTAAAGGGGGACCCAAACAAGCTGAGAAGACCAAAGCCTGGAATCAAGTTGCCCTGGACATCAATGCAATGGGTGTCAGAAATTGCACATTAACACAGTGCAAGAAGAGGGCAAATAATATGGTAAGATGTGCTAGAAGTAAGGCGAGGCAAAATGCAATTGCCCATACCAGTACAGGGGGTGCACCAGAAATTATCCCTTTAACACCAGATGAGAAATACCTTCTCCCCATCTGTGGGGATGACAATGACATATAATATAATGGCCCTGGAATAGTCAGGGGTGGTTTGCACACTAGCTATTACCAAAGTCTGCAGCAATATTTGGTTGCTCAGGAAGGTTGGTTTAAAAACAGTACTATATATGTATGTAAAGAATTGAATGATGACAAGCAATGATTCTGTTAAACACATGACAATTACTATCAATAGGTGAACCTTCTACACCTGCAGAAAATGACAATGAAGGCAATTTGCATAGAAAGTGCCTCCCACACCTCCTTAAAATCATACAGTACTGTATACTATTTCTGTATTAGTAATGTTTTAAATCATTTTTACAAGGCTAGCAGCAGGGACAAACACTTCCAGTATACCAGTAAATTTGGAGCAGAATGGCTTGACAATAATGATGGCAACATAGTTATATTGATGAGGCAGCAGTACTCAACTTTAATGTCCAGACTTTCATGGGTAAGAGTTAAAGTAAGTGTGAAGTAGGTGGATAGATTCCAAGTTGTGCATGTTTTGTGTTGTGTGTCCTTTTGCCTTGTGTAGGAGTACTATTAGGAAAGGTTTTTTTTAGAAATGTTATGTGTATGATTAGGTTTAGGGGCAGGGATATGGTTAGAGTTAGGGTTAGCAAAGCCCCCTTTCCACCTTACTTATGTGTGCTAACTCCAATCTTTTCCCTAACCCCAACCCTGTACATTACATTACTAAAAGCCCTTTCTCTGACAGTATCTCTACCAAAACTGCACTTGATTTTGGCTTTATAGATGGGGTTCCCTGATGGGAGAGAAGTATTAAATGTTTTGTGATAGAAGTATTAAATGTTTTGTGATAGAAGTATTAAATGTTTTGTGATAGAAGTATTAAATGTTTTGTGATAGAAGTATTAGATGTTTTGTGATAGAAGTATTAGATGTTTTGTGATTCACTCTTAGTTCTTTAGTATTTTGTGATTCTTCTTTTTTCCAACCATTTGAAGTTCTAGTTTTTCAGTATTCAAACTATTATAATAGTTTTATATATATATATATATATATATATATATATATATATATATATATA